>NC_060883.1:12693639-12993639 GCF_021901495.1 Neodiprion virginianus | reverse complement strand
GTTCCTGGAGATTGGATAGAGCTTTGTGAGATTTCTAAGTAATTCATGGATAGTGAGCCTATAGGTTTCTTCCGGACCATATATTTTTAGCAATTGTTGAATGACCACCGCAAGGTTCAACCGGTGTTACTGTCAAATAGTGTACATCAGATCATATTATCCGAGTTCTTCGACGATTACCCTTGGTTGTATGTCGGAATTGTAAGGTATTTACTTGCGGTCCTTGAATAGACCCAGCGATTGAGACCTGCTGAAGCCGGTTTGATATATTAACTGACGGAACATGAATTACAGATTTTGTGAAAACGGTAAAATTTTGTCTGCCACGTAATTTGTCGTTGATGTTGGTTGCATATTTCAGACTCTGACATCAAATAAGAAAATCGAACAGCACAATTCTGACAGATTTATACAGAGAGATGTTTAATCAAGTTACAAATGTCCGCTGTGAATCACATTATTACAAGATAATTTCTCCAATTTTTCGCATTATTTTTGTAATTTTTATAAATTACAAGTTGTTGATAAAGTTTTCAGTCCTGGAATAAAATGTCCCAAACATTCCTTCGATGTACTCAAGAATTGGCCAGGAACCGGTAATCGATGTACTATGACAGATGTATGAAATCGTATAAAAGTGTATATGATTGTATGAAAGTGTATATGACTGTATGAGACTGTATAATGGCGTATAACTCACATGTATATTAGACGTTTCAGGAACCGGACCTGAACATGCGCACTAAATGCAGTTTATACTTTTATATACTTTTCAAGGTCCGTGAATGTACCATTAACCGTACGTCGGTTGTTTTGAAACTCGACCTGAAAGTATACCTTACGTATAAAAATTTTCCAGGACCGTCCTGGAACGCTCCAGAAGTCCTGGAAAAAACCTTTGAACAACAAAAAATGTCCTGGTAAAGACCGTCTTACACACACACACATATATATATATATATATATATATATATATATATATATATATATATATATATATATATATATATATATATATATATATATATATATATATATATAAGACATTTCCTTTATCTTCGTAGTTAGGGCGACTTTGTTGCCGATAAGTTACTGTGGTTGATGCTGGTAATAACTGAAATATATTTACACTATTTACACGTATTCAAGCGATTTTAAGGTAGTACGGTTATGAAAGCAATGTTTTAAGAATTTCACAAAACTCAGCTTATAAGCTAGTAGATGTATAATACACATGCTGTTCAAATTTGAAGACGATTTACCTCATCATATATGAGATATTCGCAATTAAAAATAACATTAATTGTACATGTAGCATGGGGGAAGCGTGGGAAACTGATCAATTTATTTAAATTTACCAATGAATGACTTTCACCATCTCGATGAAAAACTATTATTTGTTAGAATACTATATTTAGATGATATAAAAAAAAAACTAAGAATTATTTACCTCCCAGTTTTGATAAAAAATTAAAATAAACAACTCGTTTCAGCGATAATTTTATATGGAGGGGATATAGAGACTAATGGCATGGAAACGATGTGGCAACGTTGTCACAGATAAAATGTCGGAGCAGATAGAAATAGCGCGAAATTTAAACCAATTTAATATTGTTAAGGATAACACTTCTCAGCTTTTATTTAATAAATCATAACAATTATTGATAATTATTAAAATGAGAGAATAAATCTTATAGAGCAATCTTGTGATTTATTATTAATTATAACAATAAATACAAAATATATTGAACAATATGATATATAATCAACATTTAAAAACGAAACTTTTATGACAATAAATTTTTATTTATTGCAATATTTTATGATAAAAACTTTTTCTTATTATTTCTTATGAATATATATATTTTTCTTATGATTATATATATATTTTTCTTATTAATATATTATTTTTCTTATTATTATATATATTTATCAGAATATATATCACACTTTTTCCGTAAAAAAATTACAGAGCTTATCTATAACTCGTTTATCTTTAGTAATTCTTGGTTTATTATCACTTCCTGGTTCTTTACAAAATTTAATTAACTCTTCAATTCCACCATTTTCATATTGATTAATTAAATCTTGGTATTTAATGGCTTGAGACGCCATTTTTCTGATTATATGTCCAGATAATACTCCTTTTAATGGAGATAAACAGTCCATTCCAGATGCAGTTTTCTTGAGCTTATTTATATGAATCAAACACTCTCTATAAGATTTAGAGCTTTCAAATAAATACTTGTTATCCGTCAACAAAACCAGTTCTTCTAAAATTTCGACATCGTATAAGGCTTCATGAAATTTCTCGTCCGAGTTAACATTCAAATGCTTTTTAGCTAATTCTGACAGTTTAAATTCACCGGGAGTTTTATTAGATGTAAAATTTTTCTTAAATAAAGGCAAGCTATCAGAGAATCCTGCGATTTGACTGAAATCTGATACCATAGAACATTTTAAAATTGAACGTAGTAAATGTGACTTGTCGAAAGTTACATTATGTGCAACAAGTAGACATGGCTTGGGTGACATTTTTAAAAATAATAAAAAACTCCGGAGAGCCTTTTTTAGAGGCAACGATTCAACTTTTTTACCGTGAAAGTATAAATGGCCGTTAATATTCTTCAGTCCTGTATGAGCAGAAGCTTTATCATCAATGATATTAGTAGGATTAATGTAGACACTAAATTTACGTCCTTCACAAGATGCAGCAATTTGAAGAATTTCGTCACTCTTACGGAAGCCTGACGTTTCTAAATCAAAGAAAACTAAGTTACATGTCTCTGCCGATATTTGAATATTTGGACCGTTAATCAGTGATTCATCAAATGCTTCTAAATCTTCACAGTCTTGTGACAAACCGCAGTTAGATTTATATTGAACACCTTCTGAATTTTCATTATTCTTTCTCAATTCCTCACGCTCTTGAGTTTTAATTATTCGACGTTTCTTCGCAGCCGGTAGTTTAGCATCTAATGCACGTTTCTGTCGCTTAGCATCCAATTGCTTTGTATAAAACAAAGTGTGTCGCCCTGGTGACAACTGCAGTTTTTGCCTAATTTCTACGATACAGGAGTCACCATCATTTTTTGTGCACACAGAAGTTGCAAGACGATAGCTAGATGATTCACTTCTACTGTAGCAAATATTTTTTGGTGACTTATGAGCCATTATATTATTAAATGATTCATTAGCTTGGCTGGAAGCAGGAATTGAAAATTTATTTGCATTAGCGGCGTATTTCTCACATAACGCTGATAGTTTATCAAATAATGAGAGATTTGTGAGCAAAATAGTTTGTTCCTTCGATCCACTTCTGCGGCTACACCACGATCCACAGTTTTCATGGTTATCGTACAAGTGATCAGGTATATTACGTATTGTTTTAGCTAAATTTTGAGCATCACCCATATTTTGAGCCAATGCATAACCAAAACATTTTTTTATGTGGTCAATACTTCTTTTTTTAATTTCCTTAAAACTCGTCAGCTTCCATAAATCTCGGCTAAAATTTTTTTTTAAATGATTTTGATCTGCAAGTTTGAAGATAGTTTTTGGGTTTCCTCGACGAACGGCCGCGATTGTGCAACTGTCTTCATCGCCAATTAATACACGTGCTTCAAGGTTTGCTTCTTTAAGAATACTGCTGTTGTTAATCAACTCTGCTCCTGCAGATGCTTCCATTGCCTTGGCACTACCTTGGAAGTTTTTTCGGCAATCATGGTCATCTTTCTTCCTACCCGAGTCACAAAATTTGCATTTCCTTATCCGTTCTGCGTAGTCGAGAATTTTTCCACTCAAAAATCCTATTATAGTTCCATAACCATTGAGACTGTCGTAGCTCTTTCCATTACCTCTTTTACTCCATCCCATGTCATAGGAGACAATTATATTAACAACCTCTCCTATAGCTGTATCATACGTAGTGTTGTTGTTTTCATCAGGATCATCAGTTGCAGAGATTAATTTTCTACGATGAGGATAAATTTCTTGAACAATCTCTAGTGGCCTAATAAAAGAAAAAGGAGATAAGAATAGGATGGTAAAAAATCAATATAGTAAATTATAATTTTTAAATTTCATCAGCATTTATTTATTCAAACAAAATAAAAATTAGAATAAACAATGCTAGTATGTATTAGCAATAAAACAATAAGTCATGTGAAGTTTGACGGAGTATTTAAAATCAATCAATCTTATTTAGAATGTATAAGAACAAAAATTATTTTTTAAAATATATACAATTAGCATTTTCCATCTACTCAAGACTGAATATAGATCATTATGCAAGTGCAGACAATATTGACGTCCAAAAAATTATATACAATTGAAAAAAGTTATAGACTACGAAAATTTTAGTTTCGTTAATTACAATAATTCACACAGCTTATCAATATTTTCATTAACAAGCAGTCGCTCTTCCTTAGCAGCTCGTTTACAACTCTCCTTAGCAGCTTCTTCGATTGCAGGACCAACTTCCCTTTCATATCGTTTAAATAATTGTGGCGATATTGTCGGAATATTGGCACATGCCAATATTTTGTTCAATCCAGAGCAGCCATAGCCAGCATGTACAGCACCTGTAATAAATATATTTTTACTAGGGTTGGAACTTCTGCATATATACATTTAATTATTTTTGTTTTTAAGTGAATTCAAGTGATCTATTTTTTTTTTTTATCAAATATTTATGTAGATTGAATAATTATTGAACTTACCAAGAATTACGCCTGTATTGACGTCAGAATGTTTGGATTGACTACCAGCCACGCTATGACTTTTACTCGTTGGAACTACTGATATTGTCTCACATTTTGTGCACTTAACTTTTATGATTGATTTCAACCCTAAATGCTGTTCATGTACAATATTTTCCAGGCAAAGTACTTCATAACATTGTACACATTTTAATTTTTTGCCTAAAAATTTTAAATCCACCAAACGAATGCCTTCGCATAGGTTAGATTCACTGGTATCATCGTTGCCTTTTCTTTTTTCTTGTAGAGCATTTTTAATTTTTAATTTTTTATCGAGAATTTTTTTTTTAATAAATCTTCCTTTATGACGAATACGATCACCCATAATTATTTATTTATTCGAATAAAAATAGCGAGTTGTTTACGTTTGACTGTGCGTATAAACTATAAGTAAGCTCAGTGGTTAGGAGAAATAACAATAACAATAACGCGACGTTGCGACATTTCCATACAGAATTGAATTTTATAGTATGTGTGTATACGTATAGGGGATATAGTAGTGGAAGAAGTACAGTCACGTTAAAAAACATATCCTACAGTCATAGTACTGCTAATATGCTGAACGTTAGTACTAAATCAAAAACTTTTCGACTGGACTGTCGCGGAGGAACTACCTTAATAATTACAATAGAGGATTGTGCCCAGGCTTACCTTTTTTTTTTTTTTTTTTTTTTTTTTTTTTTTTTTTTTTCTAGCGGCGAAGGGGAAATCTTCAAAAGACATCCGGTTGTTCTAGTGGATGTCATCGGATAGTGCCGGATTTTTACCGGCTAAAACCCCTCCGCCGCTCATCACCCAGGATGAGGCGGAACCGCTTTCGCATTACTTCACCTCGTCCCTGTGGCCGGCCTGCTTTCATGGCCTCTCTCTCCATTCCGTGACCTGACCCCCTGCCGACGTGGAACTTGCCATAGCATGCTCCTTGCCGGCTCGTCAAGGCCACCCCTCCGCTCCCGTTGCTCTTACCTTTAGTATCTATGTCTATGTCTTATTAACTCGCTATTTATTTTTAGTTTTCTACACCTACTTTTTATTACAATTATTTGCTACTAATTGAAGCAGTTAACCGCTTACCCGTACTACTCCGCTTACACCCATCGCGCGCCCTACTGCCGGCGCGGAATTTGCTGACGCAGGGGTTACGCACCGGCCCGCCTACACTTGTTTTACTATTACGGTAGTGTTACTTACTATTTATTCCTACACCTCGTTTTATTACAATTACTTGCTACTTGTTGGAGCAATTATAGTATGATAATTGTTATTAGTCTCCTACACCTAATTTTATTGGAATTATTTACTATTTGTTATAGCAATCATTATTTAATGTTGGTCAACCGCCTGTCCGTACTGCTCCGCGTACGTACCACACGCGGCCTACTGCCGGCGCAGAATTTGCTGACGCAAGGGTTTCGCGCCGGCCCGTCTGCACCTGTCCTGCGATTACAGTACTGTTGCATATCAATAATAATAAGGTAGTGCTACTTACTATTTATTACTGCCCTCAATATTTCTTACCAATTATTTGCTATTTGTTAACTACTCCCTATATTATACGCATAGCGTATTGGTCTACAGTGCTGTTAAGCAATTATTATTTATTACTTATCATTTGTCTGCCGTTTGCCCGTACTACTCCGCGTACACACAGCACGCGACCTGCTGCCGGCGCGGAATTTGCTGACGCAAGGGTTCCGCGCCGGCTCGTCTACACCTGTCCTGGGGTTTAAGGTACTATCACCTAGACCTGTTTTTACTAGTAATGGTAATTATTATTTACGCCTATTCCTATGGTTGCTGACCATCTAGTATTAGTATTATTCACTAACTAAATGTAGTTTTTACATTGTCATTACGATTTACTTGCATCTAGCCTGCCGAGTGTTGCTGCTTACCGGAGTTTGCTGACTCAGCGAGTTCGGCAGCCCGCGCTCGATGTCCCTAACTAGCCTGTCGCTCGCCGCCGGTCGACCCCGCCCAGACCGTGACCCACTGCCGCCGGTATTTTGCTGACGCAATGACTCCGGCGGCCTAGTCCCGCTTCGCCACACCGTTGATTGTCTGGTGTCTGATGACCACTTATCTCTTAGGTTAAATGCTGTTTTGTTTATAACCTGTTGTCACTCTATCACTTGGTTTTAAGGTGTCACTTCCGCACCTACCACACCTTAATCACCTCTGTTTGTGCATCCCTCCTGGTCCTTTGCGGCCCTTCGGGTTGACGTCCTTGTGTCCACACCTCACAAGCATGTTTCCCGCGATTTTGCGTGGACCCTGTTTGTTCAGCTTGACCTCCCTGGTGATCCCCCAATCTGATCTGGTCGCCCCGTCCTCCACGGTGGTGCGGTAGTGCGGGAACATACGCTCGTGCTCCGCCGAGCTGCCACACTGACAGCTGGCGGTGAACACTGTCCCGTCCAGCACCACCGCGTCACGCCCGGGGGGTTGCATTCCTAGCGGGCTAGTCGAGTTCACCAGCTGCTGGGTCCCCCCCCCCCCCCCACCGTATCTTGAGGTGGAGGATGGCCCGGTTATTACCTCGGTAATTTACATCACCGTAGGTCATCCGGACCATCGCTCCCACCTTCGTTGGCGCTGTCACTAGAGGTCGGGGCTCCTCGCGTCGGATCAATTGGTCCGCGTGGTCTGCCGCCAGGTCGTCCACCCTTGTCCAGGTGGCGTCGATCCCGCCTCCCGCCTCCCGCCAGGTGCCCGGTGTCCTGGGCCCTTTGGTCCTGTAGCAGGCCGCCGCTGTGGAAGCACACCGAGTGCGCGTATGGTACGTCACACGCGCACCCGGCCGCTCCCCCCCTCAGCCTGCCTACCGGCCTGGTTGTATGCCTTTGCGTCGTTCGTTCGGGCTGCTGTCGTGACTGCTGCCTCTGTCTCACCCTCTCCTCTTCTTCTTCTTCCTTGTTGCGCAGAACTCCGCTGATGTACTGCTCTGCTGCCTCCCACTTCCTTGGGGCCTCCAGCATCGCCTTGACGAGGTCGGCGATGCCATCGACCTCCCCGGTAACGCTCCTCATTCTATCCCTTCGGTCCCTCCATGCCGGGCAGCGGAACCATGTGTGGTCCGCGTCATCCTTGGGGCCATCGCAGTGGTGGCACCTTGCTGTCGCCTCCTTACCTATACGGTTAAGGTACTCGCCGAAACAGCCATGTCCAGTGAGTCCCTGGGTTAGGTGGAAGCTCATTTGACCGAACCTCCGTTCCACCCAGGGCGCGACGAATGGTATGGCCACCCTGGTCCATACCCCCGTCTCCCCCTTGCTCCACTCCTCATCCCAGCTCTGGATGGTCCTCTGTCTCTCCTCGCGTCTCAGCTTGGCTTTGGCTGCCTTGCTGTGGAGGCCCCTTTCCGTCTCCGCGGTGGCGATTCGCCTGCGCTCTTCCGCCATGTGGTGCAGTGGGATCAATCCCGCCAGCACCATGACCGCTGCTGTAGATACGGTGCGGTACGCTGAGATCACTCTCAGAGCGCAGACTCTTCCCACCGCTTCAACTCTGCTCTTATTTCTGGCCACGCTTAAGGCTTCGGCCCAGACAGGAGCCCCGTACAACATTACTGAGTACGCGACTCCTGCCAGGAGCCTCCGCCTAGCGTAGCCCGGACCTCCAGTGTTTGGCATCAGTCTGCTGAGCGCTGTCGCCGTCCTCACGGCCTTATCCGAGGCCGTCGCCACGTGCTCCGCGAAATTCATTTTGGCGTCGATTGTGAGGCCTAGATATTTCGCGCTCTTCGCGGGCCTCACCTTGTGTCCCTTGACTATCACGGGTTCGACAAAAAGTTTGTACCTTCTAGTTAGGACCACCACTTCAGTCTTCTTTTCGGCCAGTTCCAGCCCTTTGACATGCCAGTTTTCCTTTCCATTGCCTCTAATATCGTGCTATGCCCCACCGCATTGAAGGCGTTTTTGACGTCCAAAAGCGCCAGCAAGCAGGGGGTAGCGAACCGACCTCTCCTCACATTCGCCTCTCGGGCGATGCTCACCACGTCCTGCACAGCTTGTATAGTCGACCTGCCCCTTCTAAAGCCGTATTGCCTGTGGGCTAGCCCGCCCGCTTCTTCCACTGCTTTCACCAGCCTGGCATGGACCATCCTTTCCAGCAGCTTCCCCGTTGTGTCTATGAGGCTAATGGGCCTATATTTCTGTTTTCCACCTTCCTGCGGAGGTCCCTTCGGTAGTATAACGAGTCTGTGGCGTTTCCACTTGTTACGGAAGCGTCCTTTCTGGAGGCACTCGTTGAAAGCTTTCAGGAATACCTCCAGGTCGCTTTTCACCGCTACTGCCAGAGCCTCGTTCGGCACTCCGTCTGGTCCTGGGGCCTTTCCACCGGCTAGCTTTTTGGCTGCCTCCCTGAGCTCCGCTTCTACGGAGGGAGGCGGTGGTTCAGTTTCTCCTGGTTCCCTTGGCGCCGGCCTGGTCTTGTGCACGGGGAACAGCTCGTCCAGGACTCCTTCAATCTCTTCGGGGTCGTCCGGTTGCCTGATCTCTCCAAGCTTCTTCATGACCAGCTTGCAGGGGAGTCCCCACGGGTCTTCTTCTATCGTTCGGAGCAACTCTTCCCAGCACCTTTCCTTGCTCGCCTTGATCTCCCCCCGCAGCCTTTTTTTTGCCGCTTGGAAGATTTCAAGGCTCGCGTCTGGCTCTTGCCCCCTCGCTCTCTCCCTTTGCACCTTCCTCCTGCTCCGGAGGCAGTCCCTGCACAGTTGCGCGATCTCCTCGGACCACCAGTGCGTCGTTGCTCTGCCTCTGGGTGGTTTCTTCTTGGGCATCGCCGCGTCGCATGCTGTGGTGATCCTCCTCATCAACCTAGCTGCGTTAGTCCCTCTGGAGTCCCCCTCATGTCGCCTTTGCAGAAGAAGTTTGCCATGGCCTCTTTGTTAAGTTTCCTGACCAGGCTTACCTGAATCAACAACAAGTACTTATTATAATTATTAAATTTGCTCAATTATACACTTTAGTGCCAAGCGCTATGAGCCTTTTACGTTATCAGCGTGTTTCTGTCTGTATCACGCAGTTTCGACTGATGAGCACGACGACCGCGTGTCTCGGGCTTGGTAGGTGTGCCGAGCGGACGACCTCTGATATGTCGCGCTGTAGTTTGGGCTAATCTCAAACTTACATATACCGGGACAATCTCTTGAAACTATACATATAACGCGCATGCGCCAAATAACTTAATCTCATTGGTCGGTGAAATCGCGCCGCGGTGATGTTTTCATCTGCTGAGCAAGGCGCCAACATACACAAAATGAAACAAAAGCTGTAATTCTCTCGCGTTATTTTTACGTAGCGTGAATTGTCTAAGAAGAATAGTATCGTTCAGCCGTGGTTGATTTCGGAAGATATTCAACCGACGCAATAAAGAATTTAACGGAAAAGCAAATATCAAATGATACAGAAATTGGGTGTTATTTATTGAAAGAAGAAATCTGAAATTCAACGTGAAATGTCATTAACAAGTGGGAGTCTGGACAAACAGAGGTAGGTAAGTAAAAACAATGTTTATTGTGAACAGATTCTTTATTTACATAAAATTAAAAATAAATGAATGGTTGAGACCCAGTAGAAGGTATTTCCAGAGTAGATTTGTTACGGTGCAGTGCTCCAGAAGTCAGTAATTAGTGCCGATGAACATGAAATAAATAAAAGAAATGAGTAACAAGGAATAAAGAAATTATTCATCTAAACACGAAGCTTAGGAGGACAAAGAGTAGCAATGAACAGAAAACGTACCCGACGCAATACTCACAAAAATTCTCGCCGACATCATCGATTAGTTGACAAAGTTTTTGCAGCTCCATTGTACAACAATCAATGTTCCGTTAACAAAGAGAGTTCACCAGATATCCAAGAATAAAAAAAGAAAAAGAACAACAGTTAATATTACAGTGTAAATCATGCTATTATTGAAAAATTAGGAAACAAAACAATAACTTACAAGACAATCGTCCGATAACACTGGGAGACCAATCTCCACTCTTCTGATCACACCTCGTCTGGCCATTGGTTGCCTTTCAAGAAAAGCTGCCTTTTTTTTTTGCCTTCAAAAATACCGAAAGATCCTGTTTGATAATAATAGCTTCTAATGTTTTCAGGTACGAAATAATTCATTGTCAAAGCGGGACTGAATTTGTCAGGCATGGAAGCATGTAAGTAAATTTCCAATTACGTGATCTTTGACAATGACAATATTTTAACATGGATTCAATGATAAAATTCGTTTTTTTTTCAGCAGGCTCGAAGTTTAAACTTTAATTAACACGAGGAAAATTATGCCTTACCTGATGGTCAAAATGTTTAGGTGGCAAGGATCCTGGTTTCTCGAGCGGTGCAATCATTAGAACCATCGAACCTGGTTGTTCCGTCAGACATCAGGTGCCAGAGTGAATTTTATCAGGCCATCGCCACCTTCTTAACATCAGTTGAGGCAAAATTGAAGAGCGGGATATACTACAGATCATAATGGCTGAATATCCCATTATTTTACTTTGATCGAGCCAATAGCGATAAGTTTGTTACTTAACCGTTGCTGCCAATTCATTCTACCGAGGAATCATTCTGTGCACCATTGTAATTTAAGCATTATTATTGACCAGCATTGTTTTTCAAACTTTATACCATTTGATTTGGTATCTTATTTTGAAGCTTACTTTTACTCTCTTTGGCATTGAATTCAGATAAATAGTTTTTCAAGTCCTCATTTAGATTGCAGGGTTGAATTTTGCTAGGAAAACTAAATCAATCTAAATCTAGAACTGTTAAATAAGTTCAGTTAAAAATGTCTTTAAATTTAATCTTAGTTGACGGTGTTATCTGGCTAGCTAGTTGCACGATAACTTGAAACCAAATTCAATTTTACACTCTTTATAGGGTCCTACGCTAAGATTGAAAGCTTGTGAATCTCCATCTACCGCAATTATTTCTGCATTTCATGTTAGTGTTACGTGGGGGTGAGAGTGTACTGAGCGGTGGTAGTTAATGATTAATTGAATAATCAAGCTCCCACGTAACGACAATGAATAATTATTAAAACTAAGAAAAGACCTACCTTTCGATAAGCCGCTAATTGGTAGGATCGTGTTGCTATAGTCCTGTACAGGTCTGTGAGGTTTGTTTAAATTGTTGAGGCAATTTTATAATAATAAAAATGGGAAGAAGGTCGTTCAAAATAAATGTTTTAATATGATTTAACTGGTAAAAGATGAAGTATATTCTGTTTCGATTTGGTGATTGAAATGTCTGGTAACAATCAATGGTGATAATGATATAAGAGCCGAAAGTAACAATTTATAAGGTGTTCGAGTTTATACAAATCGTGTGTTATTCTATTCTAAAGGATATTATTGTTTGGTACCAGGAACATCTACTCTGAACGATGGTTAACTAGCTGGTCGTGATTATTGTATTGTATCTCTCTTTTTAGATTATCTTAAATCAATTATATATCCTATTGTTAAGTCTCGTTGGTAAATTCTTGGAATACAATGAGTATGATTTGATTGGGGGTAGTGAAGCTAGCCACCAATTCTAGACTTGCTTTTGAATGAATATTACTGAAGTAAATTTTGATTATAAAGGTGAAACAAGAATTCGTTCAATTTCGAAGATTAACACTCGGATTGACTTAGCTTTAGGTGAATCGGTCGACGAGATTGAGAGCCGTCGGATCGTGTCGGTCTGCGTCGGTAGAATTCTGGACCAGGGCCTCACCTCAAGTTTGGAAGAGTTGATCAATCGAACGATGTTGAACGTCGGTCACTTAGTCTTTTTATCGAAAACTTGAAGGTGTCTATTTTCTGATTTTGATGTAAGTTAAAAATGATTGGAACGATTATTTATTAAAAACGATAGTGTAATTATTATTATTATCGCTTAAAATTATCTGATTCGGTTGAATCAGGGCCGAACTCAATTTGATTATGGAAAATGGAATGGTATAAAAATGTCTATTCTCGAAATGATGAGATTTAGTAAAGCACAGAAAAGATGGAAACGTAGAAGATAGTGAGTCTCTTGCAGCTAACAGAATAACTGAATGCTCGAATTTGACGAATTAGCGCGAGACTTTAGGTCGGTCCACATGGTCAGCGTTACTTCTCGCTCTTCGACGGTGTTCCGACGATTCTCAATCTCGTCGGTGACACATTGAAAATATGAACAAAAGATATTTGCATGCAATGTTCACACATTCATTCATACATTCCAATAAGTAATCTATTTTAATTTGGTGGTTCTAAAGCTAGTGGTTTATTCTAGTTATTGATTATAGTTTTAACTTAAAAAGAGGGATATTTCCAGGCTGAGCGCTACTGATGCTAATTCAGCAGTCTCCTATCTCAGTTCTTGGTACCAGTTAAATAGAAGAAAGTTGAACCTTATACTAGGGATCATTGTTGGTCTCTACGTGACTTTTGCCAGGAGGGGTGGAACTCGCCGTTATTAGAATATGAGATTTTGATAAAATGATATCTGTGCAGTGAAGAAATTAAAGAAATGAAATGAAATGGAATTTTGAAAAAGGTACGCCAAGGCGGTACGTCGGGGCGTAACATTAGCATTATCTGGAGCAAAAAAAATCCCATTTTGAGATTGAAAATGGAACCTGAAACACAGAGTTATTCAATAGCACGAATTGAAAACCAAGAATTTTATAATGGTTTCTGCAACAAAGGGACTCTTTCCCAATATCCTTGTTAGAAGTTGATGTTCGGAGGACTATGAACAAGATATTGTATCGAATTACATTATTTGGAAAAAAATCTTCATAAACTTCGTTAAAAATTAGATATTCATTTATTTTTATGGAACAAGGGACACAATCTTTACATTACTTTAAAATTGACATTACTATAAAACATGATTGTCCTTGAAGATAATTGTGACATTGAGGCGCATTTTGAGAAACTTGATTTTCAACTTGTGTCACAGGATGTGATTTACGTTCCTGAGTTCTACGCTTTCGATTAGATTTTCTTTGTTTCGAACCGCACTAACATGAAATACAGAAATCATTTCAATAAATCTAATATTACTTGAATTTTCAATTTGAGTATTAGGTTCCCTTCATTTATTCAATCGAACATCATTGAAAATTTGCGAAATAAATTCTGATAATCATTCGGAAATTTTAAATAGTAGTAGCAATAATTTGTTAATCGGAAAAAATACATTGACTATCGACTATTCGTAAATTTTGTTGAACTATTTTCAGGAAAAAAAAGATTCACAGTTCCGTTACAGATAGTGAGATATTTAAATTCCTTGAACGCTCGGTTTAATGTCTCATTTTCGAAAGTGATAAAATTCAATATTACCGCCTGAAATCACAAAAGAGTGAGAAATTTGCTTAGTTGCTTGAAAGTGGCGATGATCTTTGTACGTCTGACAAATTGAATGGGCAGATAACAGTGAATATCAGAGATGTAATTATTTTGGCCGTATCACCTGTTGATAGATAAAAATTTCATTCTTATTTCTAATGTACGAAATAATAAAAATGATTAAATAAAGTGTTTGCACCTACCTGCTGCGTTTCTTCCAAGCACCCAACATTTAAACAGATTTCTCATTTTAGTCGAATAAAGCCAATTTTCAAAGAGCATTAGCATCAACTTTCCGAGTCACTACCTCGACTGTTTGAGATTCTAACCTCAAAAATTCGTATGAACTACAACGCCGCCAGAAACAGAGTTTGACAGCTGAAACTCGGAGTGGCCAGCCTGCCCGAGCAGCCGATAAAACTCGCGCATGCGCATTATATGTATAGTTTCAAGAGATTGTCCCGGTATATATATATATATGTGTGTGTGTGTATACATGTAAATACATACTCACACCACCGTAATTAAGTTTTTTTTTAATTTCATTTCATTTTAAAATTCACAGATATTATATACCTAAAGTTATTTATAACAACATTTCCTAAGAATATGACTAAGATCCAAAAGAGAAAAAATATTATAAATATTAAAAATCTAATTACAGATTCGAATTGTTGAGAAAAAAATACCATAATTCTAAAAAAAACATGTTATACGATAATCATTAACGGAGTTATTGAGTTATTAATTAAGAGGTGCGAACCGCGGGGCGCGCGAAGCTTCGAGTCCCCCACCACGCCGCCCGGCTTCATTCCTCCGACTAACGCCGCTCGACGAACGTTGAGCAATTTTTTTTCACTAGTTACAACGCACTTAGAGATCTGAAAAAAATCACGGTGATACTGTTGAGGAGTGTCCTCCCATTTGATTTACGCAGTCAAGCCCAGCGAGGGCGAGAGAGTGAGGCGGCCATGCTGCGAGCGTAACCTAGTCAAAAGTCAGTCGTGTGAGAACACCCGTTACGAAAAGCCAAAAGCATTCTACGCTCCAAAGCAATACAGCCAAGAGTTTTTTTCTTGTAATAAGTCGAATAAAGAAAACGTTTGTTAAACATTCCTCTACAAGAAAACTGTTTTGCGTACCTTATTCCGACCCACTAAGCCTTGGGGTGTTGAGAGATAGCTGACATTTTTTTCCCCTCAATATTGGTTACAACAACAATAAACAAAATAACACTCAAACACCGTTATCTTCGGTTCTAATCACGATATTTATGTCTTTTTTTTTAATTACTTGTAAAATGAAGAGCAAGTACAATCCATCATAATATTTACAATAATATGAATATTCTCGGAGATATCTCTTTTTGTTTAAAAGCAACAAATTTCAAGTCGCCCAAAAATTGTGATTTTCGAGTACAAAAAAATTTTTTTTTTTTCATTTATGGAAAGTACTAGTAACGAACTGACTTCATGATTTTTTGGCAACCCGTGGGCCAATCACATAAGAAAGGGCAGACGATATACAGATTTTGGCTTGTCGCGGATTGTTGCTCAACTATATAACACAGCCAAAAAAACCTTGCACGATAATTTTGAAGACACTTCGTATTACCTGTACCATGAGTTTCAAAGCCAAACGTTGTTTATTCATAAATTCATAACAAGAAATGTAAATTTTTTTTTCCACGGCACTTTGCATTTTGCAACTGAACAAATAGAAGAAATTGATCTCACGACAGCTTGTTTTATCGAGAATGACGAGGCGAACAACTTTTGTTTGAACAGTTTTCGTGTATGACCCATAATAAAGACGTTATTTAACAAAATGTGGGGTCTCAAAAGTTTGAACAATCGTTACGGACAAACCCGGACCTAACTTTTTGGGGCATAGGTGAAAATATGTTCGTCCGTCTCTAATGAACCTATAAAAAAATCGGCTAACCTACGTTATTCCAGAATAGAACTTAATTTTAATCTCCTGGACTATAAGTCAAAAGAGAACACAAACGATGTAAAATGTCAAACGGGTTGTGCATATAAAACCAGTAATTCAAAGCTAATACAAGAACGAGGGACGGTAAGACAACGCAAACTATACAAATATACGGGAGCCTTAGTATGATGTATGGTCAGATTCCACCTTCTCGTCGCAGACTCGCCAATTCTCCGTCGTAGATGAAAAGATTTCCACGACTAGGTAACAGTGCACAGATTAGGATTGCACTCTCCAAATCGGTTATCTTCTTTCTTTGTTGTGATCTTGCCTATACCACCATATATCATGATGAGTGAATATCAAAATACGATTATGGCAATGGATAAGGTACATGCGATCTACCTGTATGTGCCATCTGTGCCCAACTGCTTGCAATCCAGATTCCTCGGTGAACCCCATTCTGTCCACGCACGAACAATTTTTGTTCGTGTATGGAAATCCTGCGTCATTTTCACTCTTCTTGTGTTATCTCACACTCCGCACAGCTGGATTGTTTGTTCATATCGTGCCAGTGCTGCTGTGAACGATTTTTACCATCATATTTCTGAGAGTGGTCAGTTGCAGAAGGTTGCATCAGTGTTCAGTTGCATCACTGTATCCGCCAGCTATGTAAAAATAGTTATTTTCGTGGTAAGTGCGCACAAACCGGGGATTTCTTGACGAGTGCAAAGCGAAACTCACTTGAGTGTAGAAATCCCTATTTTATGCGCACATATCACAAATCCTATTTTTTGTGCTACCTCCGGTCAAAAACGAGAATATTGTGCGAAGAATAGCATTACGTTACAAAACCCCTGCCTCATGATCCCCTTCTAAAGTGCGGTCCATAGGTATTTTATGGAAGGGTGAAATCCCTTGAGAAGCCGAGACTCAAAGAATGGGTCAAATTACTAGGCAAAAACTGAGAATTGGACTCTAAAAAAAGTACGTTTATATTCATTGGCGGAAAACGAGTTGATCTCGAATGGTTTGTATAATGTTTTTTTTTTTTTTGGAAACTCATAACTTAAAATACCTGAATCAAAATATGTTTGAGTTGTGATGTATTTCTTTATTATACTCCCTGAAAAGATCAGGATACACACATTAATTCGAACCTTCCATTCCGAAAGGATTCATTGTACAATAATTATACACACTACAAAAGTCAGTCATCCTCACGATTAAATGTTGCTATTAACTATACACTTTCGAAACGTAATAATTTTTTTTCCAATATGCATTTATAGCATTACATCGCAACTAGCATATGCTGCTACCCAGTTATTGTATAATTACGTTACTTAGATATTTCTAATACTATACTCTTCGCAAGTTTTGCGGTCCAAGTACCAGTGTGACATGAATGTACTGAATCGTTTTCATACAACAATATATCGTATTTATAATATCTCTGGTATTGATAAATCTAGAGCGATTGGGAGAAACTTTAGGCTCAGACAGTGCACAGGGATTCTCTCATATAGAAGCCACATTATAGAGGTTTTAATTTTCATTCGTATTTAAAGTAAATGGAAACTGCTTGCAACATTAGTGATGCTAAATTCAAGATAATATAGACGCTTATGAACATGTGATGTAAAAAGGAACGCTTTTTAATTAGGCAGTTGAAAAGTTGTATCTCTGTATGTACTTCTCAGCATTGACCATTGTGATACAGAGCTTAGGATAGAATCTTACACAGGAATATGTATACATGCAAATATTATATATCGGTAATATTTCGGTAAAAGGTAAGTATATATGTATGCCTATGAATGTGAAACACAGTAGTTATATATAGATACAATAGTATTCGGTAGGTCAGAAAAATTAGAAGTTTTCTATACTTCGTTTCACAAAATCTACTTGTAATACACGTTATGAAATAATGTTTCAGGCTCAGGTTATTTTCAGTCTAACTTTATCCTTATAATTATGGTATATCATATTTTCGTACAAACTTAAAATTCTCTCTTAAAGCTTTTTTCAAGTAAAATAGTAGCTTCACCGAAATTAAATGGTTAAATTACAACTGTCCAACTGTTTTTCTATTCATATTTCAGAACACAATAAAAGTGAAATATACTCATCGGTAATTTGCATACATGCAACAAATACATACGTGTACATGTGAGTGAAAATTATTTAAGAAGATGAATTTAGTTTTAAAACTGATAATTGTCGAATTCATATAGGAGAAATAATTTGTTATATTCCAAAGTGTAGGTTAATGTTTGTAAAATATTCTACAGGCCATTTAAGACATCACGTAGTGAAACAACGTAACTGCCATAGATTCAGATCTTATTTCAACTATACGAAATCATGTAAATCATTCACCAGTCATCTAGCGATATTTTACTCTAAACAACACCACGGCAAGAATAATTAATCGGTGATTTCACCCATAACTCCAAGCTCAATAACCGATAATTTGGCTTCGGAAATTCACTCATACCGATATACATGCTGTGACATGTCACGTGTTGTCGTACGGTTTATTCGCAGAAAAGTTCGTCAACTGGCTATAATTAACGAACGTAGTATAAGGTGATCGATTCGAGAGATATTAATGAATACATAAAGCAGATGCGATAGTATGACTGACAATGAGTACCTATAACATCAAACACACATCACATCACATAAATCTTCAACGGATGAAGCTCATCATTTATGATGCATAACGTTTATATGTGCAACAAAGTTGATTACACATCATTATTTTCGCCATGCATATCACTCTACGCATGTTGCGTTTTACATATAATTATATGAATTTTGAATATCACAAACTACAAATGTGCAAGGGAAAGTTATTCCCTTTTACGATATGATAATATTCCAGCATGGCCAATACACAGCAGCATGGCTGTATGGTATCGAATACCATACACGTTACATACCTATTTTACACTCTTTTACTATTTTACTGAACAATATTATTCATTCTCGTGCATACGTATATGCATGTGTATATCACTATCCATTTTAAGTGTAATTAGGCTTGAACTCAAAATTCTCATTCTATACATCTATTATATCATATGTATGAAAAATAATTATTAATACCTAACGAGATTGTCAGACACCTATATAGAAATGCGTTCAACACCGATATGTATAGGGAAGAGGTTGTTGCTTGGATGTTGTACAATAGTACAGTAAAATATTCATACGGACAATTCCGAATGAAAACACAAACGAAAATAAAATCTTAAGGCGCCGCTGACCTGACTTGTAAGTACCCATTTCTTGACGTCATAAGCACTTACAGCGCTTGCGGACGTTTAAAGTTGAACTAAAGCCGCTGATTTCATTGGCCTGTTCCGTTAGATCCAACCAATGAAATCACGTACAAATCGAGACAGACTTCTTGTGCATCATCGATGGGCTCCTGTCCTGAAAATTTCCTTGTCGAATCGCGCTATATTTACGGAAAGCTAACCGATGGAATAGATTTTTCCGGATTACATGTGGGCTTTCATACGTCTCTATCTCCCAGCCGCAAGTGAAAGAAATTCTGAATCGAATAAACGGTGAATATTCAACAAGTCAGTAGTTCCAATTGGCTATGTTTGATGTGATGAGACTTTATTTATTTTATCATTACTCGTAATGAACATAGTAAGCGATCTACGTCAGTAATGACTGACAAGGAACATCCGCGAAGTGTCCGCCTGCGATTTTGATGAAACTTGGTAGGAATATTAAGTATGCTAAAATGAAAAATACGTATTTTTTTATATCGGCTGAAATTAATTTTAAGGGGGTGAACTACGCCCCTGAAACGCTATTTTTGACCATATCTAATATATTGCATAATAAGGCCTAATGTACAGATTGCAGGGAAACTTGATTTCTAGGGATTTCTGACGTTGCTCTTTCCAAATTTGAACTTCCAAATTTGAAAGTTCAAAATGGCGGATCTAACATGGCCGACGCCAATAACAAAAAATCTATCGATTTTTACCGAAAGTCGATGGAAGCTGTTTTCGAGGTCACTGATCATAGGTTTGACCATGAAAATTCAAAATTCAGAACGGCGGTAGAAAATCATCACAATACCCGCCATCTCTACGAAAATTTGTATCCACGTTTATTTCAGTAGTACCTGAATATTACAACGCATACATTCGAAAATTCTTTGAAACAGTGAGACAAGAATGAATAATTGATGAAAACAATAAAATATAACTATCATAGTATATGTAGGAATTCACTATGGTTGTACCGTTTAAATAAAATTATATACGACTACTGCACAATCTTACAGGCGGTACGAATAAACCAATTCTGAATTATGATACTCCTGCTATCGTTTTATGCCGTCATTGAACCAGAAATGGATGGGTTTTGAAGTACTCCAGAAACAGGTGTGGATACCAATTTTCGTAGAGATGGCGGATATTGTGATGATTTTCCACCGCCATTTTGAATTCGTCGCTTCGAATTTCGAATTTTCGTGGTCAGATCCATGATCAGCGACCCCGAAAACAGCTTCCACCGATTTTTGAAATTTTTCGTTATTGACGTCGGCCATGTTGGATCCGGAATTTTCAACTTTCAAATTTAGCCTTTAAATTTGGAAAGAGCAACGTTAGAAACCCCTAGAAATCAAGTTTCCCTGCAATCTGTGCATTAGCCCCGACTATGCTATAGGTACATATTAGGAATTCTCAAAAATGGCATTTGAGGGGGGTAGTTCACCCCCTTACAATTAATTTCAGCCGATAAAAAAAAATACGTATCTTTTATTTGAGCGTACTTAACATTCCTACCAAGTTTTATCAAAATCGGAGGCGGACACTTCACGGATGTTCCTTGTGAGATAGGGGCGTACACTTTTATTAAAGCTACAATTTAAAAAAAAATTTACGTCACATTCATACTCCTGTTCTCGCACGATTCGACAAGCAAGTTTCCCTGCTTCTGACGTCACAAAATAAATATATGACACGCTGACAATAAGTCAACGGGGCCTTGATATTCACGATTTTCATGAAATTTGTTGCACCGAAATCTGCGATTCAGAAAGTTACAACTCTTAAAAATAGTTATTCATTGAGTTACGACCATTTATGGAAATCGTTACAATAACGACTTGCATTTTACAGTTAACTTATAAAGTTAGGCGGAATACCGCGTCTATACATCATTTACATGGAGAATCGATTGTCACAGTAGTTATTATAGATTATACACACTACAGTTGATAGAGCAAATATTATAGTTGATACACGTAATAGGCCATGAGATAGAAAATAGTTTCTATAAAACTAAACAAAAGATAATTAACACAACGAGATATACTACACTTATTTTTTCCCTCTCCCTTTATGCATTGTTTTTTCACTTTTTCAATTTTCTAATGTATGAAGCGTAAGAGTTTGTAGACATTATTTAACATGTTGGTAGGTTTCATTTTTTAACTATATATTTTAATCGTTATTTTTGTTTACGAATTATGTACAGAGTAAATTACTAACCACTGCACGTTCCGTCGTCTGCTCAAATTTAATGCGCACGCGCCACAATCTGAAAACGGCTGTTTTCCACGGCATGACAGTTTGCCGCAATGTACGTTAGCGCAAAAATTATAAAAAGTTATGACCTCATGTCGCAAACTGTCGCTCGCGCATTCTGAAGCATACTCATTGAATTCAAGCAGACGACGAAACATGCAAGCGTTACGAACTCACTCTGTATACCCATATGAAAAGTTTTGTTTGCATGTGATTCAACGCAGCAAAGAAAGCTAATTGCGTGTATCCTGAATGACTTAATTAATCGATATACAAGTTATATAATATCGACTAATGGCCAGAAGAAGACAAAAGAAGAGGCTATCTCGCGAAACGTGTAAAAAGCGGAACTGTATATCTTACGAAATGTGTGAAGAACGGGTCATTCCGCCTATATTGACTATGATATCAATGATAGTAACTATAGTAATCGCAGGCGAAATACTTATTCTGTTCTCCGAGCATCTCGCGAAATTGATCGTCCTTCAGACATTTCGCGAGATAGCCCGAACTTCACATGTTTCGTGAGAATAGCCAGTTCTTGTTGCAATTTCTGACACAGCACCATTTTATAACCAAGAGTTGATATACGGAAATTAATGTGTACTTATGTCTTTGTATGTGTAGTTATAATATCATTCATTAGTCACATTCTCGAAATTATTCAAAGTATATTCTCTCCATCATTGTATAGACTCCATACGAAAATTTTACATCGAAATCATTTCATATAATGTCTGTACAATACACGAATTTTCGTCCTCTTTCGAATTTTTCTAAATTCATCAATCTATTCTGATTCGTAGATAATTAATTGTAGTGTTTCTTAAGAATAGCGAATTCTTATAGGGTTAAAGCTTCAAGCGTTCGGAATAAGAGTTAATGAAAAAAGAAAAATAACGATACAAGTGTATCGGGACAGAAAAAATATATGGGTCATTCCACCAATTATTGACTGAAGTTGTGCCGGGGGGTCTGAACTTTACATAACAAAAAATTTTATTGAAAAGCACATAACAAAGAGAGCTTTCATGATTTTTATCAAATTTTTTCGTCGACCCTTTCGAAGATACAGTAGATCGAAAATTGCAAGATTTGCAATTGTTGACTTTAGATATTAAAAATATCAATCCCTTGTAAAATTTCTAAAAATATATCAAATGATGGTTTTTGTGTAAAAAAATCTCAGCTTTCGGAAAAAAATATTTTCAAGTCAAAAAGTAAAAAACGCTTTTTCTACCAATTTATCATTCTTTATGTTTTTTTAAATATTTTTTTCCAAAAGTTCAGACTTTTCCACAAGGAAAATGTATATTTTTATTTTGGGAATATTTAAAAATAAACCCGAGCAAAATAAAGTTAAAAGTTTTGTGATGAATTGCCTATCTGTATTATGCTGCCGTCACGGTCTTCGCACGATCATTATCGAATCAAGTTTGAAAATGTCTGTACAAAGCATTATATTCAGCGATTATATAGTAAATATATATGTTCAAAGTGTGAAGTGGGTAAGAAATGAAAATTATTACACAAAAGAGTTATGACAAGAGTCAAATCTTTATTATTTGAACTCTTCTTGTCACTGTTGAGTTAGAAACATTTCTTACAGCAGCAGAACCACGATTCTCGGCATCAGGGATAATACAATGCATAGATTGCGTCTTTTTTACAGCTACAGAATTTACAAATCTTGACTTTAGCTGTGCTGCGCGTACTTCATATTTCTCATTTGAAATGAAAGTGAAATCAACGTTTTTAAATGACTCACGTGCCGTACTGCCGTACGAATTTTCGGCATGTCGAACAATGTGATTTATCTTTGATGAGTTCAAATTAGTACTAATGCGGAACAAATTTTGTCGCTTCCCTGAGATCTGCAAACTTCATTTGATAGTTCGTGTGACGACCGTGACAGCAGCACAATACAGATCGGCAATTCATCACAAAACTTTTAACTATATTTTGCTATGATTTATTTTTAGATATTCCCAAAATAAAAAAATACATTTTCCGTGTGAAAAAGTCTGAACCTTTCGAAAAAAATATTTAAAAAAAATATAAAAAATGATACATTGGTAGAAAAAGCGTTTTTTACTTTTTGACCTCATTTTCAGGGTTTTCCCGATACTGGAGGAAATTGAAAATATTTTTTTCAGAAAGCTGAGATTTTTTTACACAAAAAACATTATTTAATATATTTTTAGAAATTTTACAAGGGATTGATATTTTTAATATCTAAAGTCAACAATTGCAAATCTTGCAATTTTCGATCTACTGTATCTTCGAAAGGGTCGACGAAAAAATTTGAAAAAAATCATGAAAGCTCTCTTTGTTATGTACTTTTCAATAAAAATTTTTATTACGTAGAGTTCAGACCCCCCGGCACAACTTCAGTCAGGAATTGGTGGAATGACCCATATACTAATGCTTGTTAGTAAACTTAAAGGCTGCTGTCACCGTTTTATAAAATAAGAATACGAAATTTCAAAAACATGCTGTCCTTATACATAATTTAGTATGTATATTATATATAGACTATAAAACTATGAAGCTTTATTATTGTAGCTTGTATTTAGGCGCCAGTTTAGTATAACATATAAATAGTCACACTTCATAATAGTCGTTTCTAGTAGAAAAACAATAATTTATACGAGAATATTTATATATAATATATCTAGTACAGTATATAAGTTATACACATGTATTCTTTCTAAACCTGTGTATTATATTATGCATATAGATCTGTATTTAGGTGTAATATAACAAATATATATGTACACTTCGGGAAAATGAATCTGAGACGGCTAATTTTTTATACCAGGCGGTTATGTCGGCAACACAGAGAACCTACAGCGCCATAGTCAGCCGAGCGCGAAACAAACTCAATCTCAATAAACGTCACACAACCCATGACTGTCGAATCTAACCTTAGAATACCGCGGGGATAATGAGTTGTTGGATTGACACGTATTCTAAGGTTAGATTCGACGGTCATGGGTTATGTTACGTTTATTGAGATTGAATTTATTTCGCGCCTGACTGACTATGACGCTGTAGGTTTCTCTGTATTGCCAACATAACTGTCTAGTGTAAAAAATTAGCCGTCTCAGATTTATTGTCCCCAAGTGTACATCTATGAGAGTTATACAATTTACAGTTGGTGATCAAAGAGGATTTAGGAAGGAAAATTTTCGTTGATCTTGGTCAATATGAACATTTTCATTCCAAAATTCATTATCGCTGCGATGTTTCAGCCGGACCCAGCTGACTATCATTAGGCAATATACTAACAAAAAAAAAAAAGGAAACTAAAAATTGTTTGGCAGGACATTTCTTTTCTTGTCTTGCTTCCTCATAATGAAATTACAATATTCTTGAATTCTTATTGAGAATTACATCATGTTGGTAGACACGCGTTATAATTCTGGACATTGAGGTTAAGTTGCATATGCAACATGCAACTTTGTCATGAAAACACAGGTTTGATATAAATCTTAAATTGACAAAAGAACAGCAAAATAGGCTGAATTATAGAGATAATATAATATAATAAAGTATAATAAAAACTACGATGTAATTATAATAGATTATTCACAATTGCAACCACTGGACTCATGAGCGAGCCCATGGCAACACCAAAAATTTGTTTGTAAAAATTATTATTATGTGCGAAGTAGCAGGATTCTAGATATTTGAGTGTACCTTTGCAAAAATCTTTCTGAAATTTAATAGACATTTGTTGAAACATTTTCGGAGATACAGTCTATGAAAATTAAAACACGATATTGACAATTGAAGGAGTATGTTTCAATAATAAATTCACCGTGTAGTAATATTGTTATGCAAGTGTATGTTGTCAATCACATGTATGTAAAGAAATTTCAAGCTGCAAGTATATGAAAGTCAATACAAATTGTGAATGTCAAGTTAGGGTTGTATATTGAATTCACTTCACCGCCGAATTCGTTTTAATAAAAGGTTATGAAACTTAATATAAATTTGTCTTGTTATTGTCGGAGACCATACCATATAATTTATATACTGCGTGAAACTTTCGTGATATTTGTATACTGAGAGAATATCTTGAAAGTTAACACTCGGTCATCGCTGACTCGGCACCACTCACGTTCTTCGTCTGTTTTTCACAGGCTGGCCATCCCATATTTAATTTTAAACTGCGAAAGGCCGGAAATCGAAAAAAGTCCTTAAAGCTTATCACATTAGGTGTGATCACCCATAAAAATTTCAATGGAATCAAAAACTCAAATTATTATTCATGGACGATTTGCCAGGGAATGATCGTCGTCGTCGTCGATGCAATCATTTTTCGGCCTTTCGCGGTTTAAAATTAAATATGGGATGGCCAGCCTGCGATAAACAGACGAAGAACGTGAGTGGTGCCGAGTCGGCGGTGACCGAGTGTTAACTTTCAAGATATTCTCTCAGTATATAATTCGTCCACAGATTCTTCTTCGCTATTGAAAAGTTCTGTTGTCAATTTACTGAAAATTTATAGAAAGCATTATTCGGGTTCGGTATTGTGAATTTACTATAGATGTAGTAAGTAATTTTACTATTAGTATTTGTGTGATTAGTGATTGATAGCACTATTTAGTAAAATTACGAAACATTAGTGCGATAAATATCGTAAACTTGGATATCATTAATCGATTTATAATCTGCAAATTCAATACACAAATTTTAAATTAGCTTGTTGAACTCACTACACGACGTTAGTAACTTTATAGTGAATATATACTCAAACTGCGAAGTGAAAGAAGTCGATGAAAAACGGTTCGATAATCGATTTCACTGACTTTTTGTGCGCACAGACATCATTTTAACCAATTTTCAGTAACTGTACTCGATGAAAACGCATTTTAGATCGAATAGAAGGAATTACCGCATAATTTGTTCCTACCGGGTTCGAACCCTGTTCGGTTACAGTGTTCGGATTACTAGTCATGTGCCCTACCTACCACGCCCAACTACCTTATGGAAAATTATGACTTCGTTGTATTCATAATATGATGTACGGTCCAGACGGGCGTGACAAATAATACAGTCGATGATAGCTTATGAATAAGATATTTTTGAAACTCCTTCTCACAATATAATTTTGAATGTATTTACGAACCCAATTATTTAGTAGCCAAATTCAGGTAAATTTCAGAACGTGTCAGTGAATTTACAGTGTAATTTTCACAAAATTCAAATTTTACGACTAATTCCAAAAATTGACATGGTAATTTTCTGGGTATTGCTTGACTCTGGTACTGTTACGGATTTCATGTAAAATTTATACCTACATAAGTCGAATAGATTCACAAAAATATTCCGAAATTTCCAACAACTTTTGAAAAACTTTTCAAATATAGTACATTCAATATTGTAGAATTCAGTTTTAGAAAATTCTAAATCATACTGATTATTATTAGTGTGCAAAATTAATAGATATGCACATCGATTCCTTTCGCCAGAATATATTTTAATTTTCACATACTCTAATCGAATTTCTTTGTACATGAGTCTGGTAATTTCAGCAGCATGTTTAATAAATTCCAAAGGCCGGACAGTAGAAGTGTAGTAAATTTACAAATATAACAACTCTACTACAACAATTTATCATATTCAAAATACGCTTTCAAAAAAATAAGGAAAATAGATTGCAATCAGTATGCTGAGTAATTCACTTTCAAACACCAAATTTTTACTTATGCCACATTTTTGTGTAGTAAATGTGTGACAAATTTGCGAACATCTTTGACAGTGTTAAGAAACAATTTACTAGGGCTCAAAATGTTCTACAAGATTGTTTGCGATGCATGTTCCTACCACAGACGATAATTGTATGGTTAGCAATATTACTACATCAAATGATTGGAAAATTCTTGAACGAGTTGACAACTCGGGTTTTAATATTGAATGTCTTGTATCGTAAGTCTTGTATCGTAATATTCCACGTCAATAGCAACGTATTTTTAATTCGTCTAGGGTTAATATTCCAAACTGGATTGTACTTTCGATGATTCGTTGGTTTCAAATAGTTTAATATACAAGTATTTCAAGTTTCAGTAAAAAATGTGTCATTACAATGCCTGATTAGGAAATTTCTCAGCGGGTTTTGATTTCCACTATCATTTGTATTAAGGGGAGACTTCGGTAAAGTTTTTGTCAACATGACCGAAAAATCGATTTTCGGTTTTTAACGGAAAAACGTTATTTGAACCGTCCCCCACCTGGGAAAAATTTCACAATGCTGAAATATTTTTTTTTGACTTGTTTTTTGGCCCGATAAAGAAACTTTGGAACTTTTGAATGTCATAATGGGTTCGCTTTTGGAATTTTTTCAAAATTCGACTTAGGATTCATGATCAGCGATCAAGAAAACGTTGGAGTACCAATATTCACGGAAATCCGTAGATACGTTTCATTATTTTCTGAAAATACAGGAGCGCGAAGTCAACAAGCTGCCTGTGCGCCATCATCGGTCGGTAAAATTAGGATAACTGTCATACCAGTTATTTTGACATATACTCTAACCATCTAGGTATAAAATATCTGTGGTTTAGTCGTTGTTCCCCGCGAATCTGTTCGCCCTGCTTTTTTTTCAAACGATAGATTTGACGAACTGTGAAAAACTTTTCTTGTGGTTTGAACTAGTGAATTTTAAAGAGATCTGCCTCTCAAAATGAATCGAATCAGTACTCGCTGGCAGCCTTCCAACAAAAATTCAACTAAATAATCTGATCACTGCGAAAAAATCTATCTCTCCAGGCTTCTGCCGTACCTAGCCCCAATCTTCCTCTTCCCGCTACTAATCTTTCTCCAACAGGTGTTTAAAATATGGGAATCGACACAGTGGCTGGACAATCTCGAGTGAGATCACCCCAAATCCCGGATCCAGCTGAACCAGCAGAGTGTGAAGCAGCTGAGAGCTTTGGAAAACTTAGTCTATTCAACATGTTCTGTACTCCAGTAGAACAGGGCTCTCAAACTAAAGGCAAAAGTGAGTTTCTGTTCGTACATTCTACCTGTTTGACGAGACTTCGTAGGAACTTTGCCTATAGTAAATGCAAAGCCACCAATCTCGTCGTACAGATAAAAAAGTAAAAAGAATGCTGTGCGAAGTTTGTCAAATACCACAGCTGTGGTTATGAAATGGGTAAAAATTACACCAGCCCACAAACCAGAGACACTACGACAAGGCCACCCTTCGAAATAAACAGGTGAGTAGTTAATGGACTGATCGGTGTTGGACAATGCACTAAAGTATAGAAAGATTCTGTATCTTAATGGGTATAAAAAGCGTGCGTGTGGGTAGCTTCAAAAGTCATATGGACCAGTTGACTGCGGAGACTGGAAAGTTGAAAGCGAGAGTTTTCTAGAAAGCGAGAAAAGCTGTTAAAGGAGCGCATGAAGTAATAGATCCTTCAATCGAGAGTGAGGCATTACTTAACACCGCACTATCTTACGACGAAACGTGGCACAAACAAAGCCTTGCATCATTATATGGGGTAGGGATAGTCATAAACATCCTTATTAGACTGGCCATCGATTACCAGGTACTTTCAAAACACTGCCAGGCTTGTGTCGTTGTCGCAGCCCAACTAAATGCCACTATGCCTGATTTTGTAGTGTGGCAAGATGGTTACAAATCAGGGTGCAGTTAAAACTACAGCTGATTCGTTTGCATGATAAACACAAAGGCAGAGTATTTGTGGAACAGGTCTGTCAAGAAAAACCAGATGCGATACACGACTATTCTATCCGACGAAGATGAAAAGATTTTTAGTCATCTAAAGAGTATCGCCTTATATGAAGACGATGTACCCGTCACATAGGAGAAGTGTGTGAATCACATCGCGAAACAAATGGACACTGGACTCCAGAAACTCGTCAAAGAATGGAAAGTGCAAGAAGTAATACTCGGGGGGCGCGGTTATAGGCACACTCAAGGACACGACGATTGTATCCTCAACCAATTATTACAGAAATGCCATTTCAAAAAATATTCCTAACATAGCAGCCATGGAACGAGCAATAGATGCAACGGTTAGCTACTGCGTATCAACCGGCAGGAATCCTCAGCACGAGCAATACCCCAGTCGACCTGACCGATGGTGTTTCTACAACAGAAGTGTAGCCAAAGGAGCAGAGCCATAGAGACGTGAAAAGATGTGAGTAAAACTCAACCTGAGGGTAGTCGAAAAGCTGATGCCTCTGTATGAACGCCTGTCGACCTATGACTTGCTAGCCTGGTGTGCCCGAGGCGCGGCATAGACTCCTAATGAAAGCTTGCACTCCTTGATTTGACAAAATGCCCGAAAGAGATATTCACCTCCAAAAAGCGATTGGAATTAGCAGTAGCAACTGAAGTTCCTGAGTTCAACATGGGAGCGCTCCATAGTCAGAAGGCAAAGATGTCAGTGAGGATTAAGAACGTGGCAGATAATGCAACAAAGATAAGCCAGCAACGAGATGCCAGACAAAAGCGTAAGGCCGAATGGAAAGCAACGACGGAGTCCAAGAAAGCCAGACGAACAGTGAAAATTAAAAAAACCGCTTCGAGAAGGCTGAAACAGAAAAAGAAGGGACAACGTATGGTGCCGGGGAATTCTAACAGATCTTCACAGGACTAATTTGCAAGTAGTTAGCTCCAAAGTTAAATTCAGGTTCATTATTGTATAGTACACCAAGGGGGGGGGGGGGGGGGGCTGAATCAATATCACTTGATCGTTTTCATTCACTCAATATATTACTGAAATATTTGTCTAGCCTTAATAATCATTCCACAATAAAATAATTACATTTTTCTATGCCTTCATGTCCCGGAGCAAGTTCATAAAAAATTGCATGATTCTGGAGAAAAAGGCTGAGTAAGAGGAGGGTTGTCCTAAGAACAGGCACGCAGAAGCCAATTGGATGCAAACTAGCACCGTGGAATGGAATTGAAGATCAATCAAAACAGCGATAGGCACTGACGAGCGATCCATGATTCATCAATATTATCACTTCCATTCTGAGATAAATTTTGAATTTAATTCAAATAGATGAAGTTGAAAAAAAAATTGTTAAATCATGATTTTTTTTCGTTTGACCCAATTTTGTATGATCCCAATCAACGTTAAAGTCAACTAAGTCTAAGTGTCTTATCTCTATAGTAAATAACTCATTTTGTGCATACTTCATGTGTGCTTCTTAGAAGGTCACGAAACGGAATTCAATCAATCGCGTTTATCTCCGAACTTCATTTTCAGGTGTTCAAAAAATTCTTTGCGCATTAGGTGTCATCCAATCATTTTGCCCTTTGGCAGATATATTGTGAGGCATTAATATAGATAATTCTGGCAATTGCTGCAGGAAATATGAGCTCCGGTGAATATAACTCATTTGCCAGCCTACAATACACCAAAAATTGTAGCAATAAAAATTCATGCAGTTGACGTAACAGTTTCAATGATTTAGACAACTCTAATAAAAAATTCTCCGGAAGAATTTTTAGTTTATGGTATTAAGTGTATCCACAACAAATTTCAAAAACTTCTGCGATGAAACCTAATGCGCAAGGGATTTTTCGAATAAATCTTAGAAAAAAATGCATAAACTTCGGAATTACTTGACTTATTGCGATGAATTTTGGATCAGGTTCTGGTTTCAGGATTGTAAATGAACGGTCCAAATTTCAAATGAACTTCATCTAAAAATACGGAACCTTTCTTTTCCACCCAAGTCTCCCCGTCAACTTTGAATCATTATACCAAAATTAATCTGCGAGTATCAATTTCTTTGTACAAGGATATGAATGGTCATTCCATATAGCTAATTTTCAAATGATATACACATGACTGCATTGTGAATTTGTTGTAAATTCAAGATATTTTTCAACAGTGTACTCACGGTTATCAAAAATTGTAGGTAATCTAATTACATCTTACATTAGTTTTTATCACACCATCTTTATCATTCAACCTATTTTCCAATTGCTTTGTCAATTAAAGATTTTTATGAAACATGTATTTAAAAATTTTGCAGTCCTATATTGCATACGCAACTTAACCTCAATGCGAAAAATTATAACGCGTGTCTCCAAACATGATGTGAATCTATAAAAATTTAAGAATATTGTCATATCATTATAAGAGAGCAAGACAAGAAAAGAAATGTCCTGTCAAACATTTTTTTGTTTCTTTTGTTAATTCAGTAGCCTGATGATGGTCGGCTGGGCCGGGCCAGAACGTCGCAGCGACAATAAATTTTGAAATCTAAATGTCTATCACGACCTGAAACGACGACTATTCTCCTTCACTTTGTAAGCGTATAGTAAGCGTGTCATATATTCGAAGATTGTCCTATGCCTCAATGCGATGTACTGCAACGTTTATTAATGCATTCACCTTCCCCCTACCTTGTTTTCGGTTCGCAACCAAATTCGAGTTTGATTCTGGACGAATTATATGACAATGACTTGCGATGCAGCCGACGTGAGAGATTGAGAGTCATCGTGCATCAACTCGCATTTTGTTCCGGACCGAAAACAAGATAGTCTCAAGGATAAGGCGTCCGTGAATATTACTGTACATACTTGATTGTTTTTTATTTATGCATTCCTTTTTTCCGATCAGTTCATTTAATTCATTTATTTCGTAGGCCGTATAGTTCCACTTACACTAAGATGCAGTGATAATAATAAAAGTCATTGTATACACGTTGCATAATTTTTTAGAAATATGAACTTTGATTTTCAATCTGGTCATTCATAATCACTATCAAGGGGACTCTCCGGTAAAATTGCTGAGACCGGAATTTTTCGACAGAATTAAATGTGCATGATGCCATTCGTTTTTAAAACTTAAAAACCACGAAGAAGCATCTCATAACCTAAAATATGTTTTTGGTAATAAGTGTTTCGGTCTTTGATAGCTAACAGACTTCTCGTTTTTATTTTTTTTGAGCAAGATGTCGCATTGTCACATCGATTTTATAAGCATTCCTAGCATCCACTCAAAGAATGCCTAGGATGGAGTTTAATTATTCATAACCCCAAATCCAGATAAAAGAATTGAAACTCATACTTTGCTTTTTCTCTTGCGATGTTTGTTTGAGAAATAGGATTCGGAAGATTTTACCAACGCTAGCTATTCTTGGAATAGGTCCTGGGAACACGACCAAAAATCGGAAGAAGTACGAATACTTGGTTTTGACTGGAATAATACAAAGATCACCAGAGAAAGGGCAAGATACGGATTAAAACTTTTTCTTTCAGATTCGGCTCCATAAAATAATGAGAATAATTCTAAAAATTCTTCGTATAGATTCCAGAAATCCGAAAAAAATCTATGTGACTCCCCGATATGTTGTTTAAAATACGTAAGAACGGATAATCTGCAAAAACATTTTTTATTTGTTTTGAGATGGCCTTTCGTAGTTTCAAAGGCCCAAAACAAAGTAGTCTGACAAGTATTTAGTTTTGAACTTTAAATATATATATATATATATATATATATATATATATATATATATTCTTTTTAAATTAAATATGTGTATATTTAGTTTTTCTGTTTGAGAATTTAACAACTAAATGCTTGTCAGATATATATATATATATATATATATATATATATATATATATATATATATATATATATATATATATATATATATATACATATATATCTGACAAGCATTGAGTTGTTAAAATATATATATATATTAGGGTGCTTCGTTTGAGACGACTATTTTTTTTTTCACTCCATAGACGAAATATCACTCTGAGCATATAAAAAAAAATTTCCACCAAAGCCTAGCTCTTAATTTTAATTTTAAGTTTTCGCTAAATGAATTTGAAATTTTCCCATTTAATTAACACGTAAAAATAGTTTTTTTTTTGTCAATTATCAATAGCATCGCGAGTTTTCATACTATTTAATTGACCATGCCATGAAATATGAAATATTATGTGGGATACTTGAACATTTTGAAAATTCACAGCTCGTTAACAACTTCGACTCCTAGCTGGAAATTTTCAGCGTTGTTTGGGGATAGAATGAAGTATATTCTCTGAAAATTTCAAGCGATTTCGAGTTGATAGAAAAAAGTTACAGCTATCTGAAAACAGAGATTTTTCAGAAATCAGTTGGTTTTGCGAGGCCGTATATAAAAAGGAAAGTGGTAATTAATAATAATTCGTGTAGGTAGTGATAAAGTATACCTAGACGAAAAATTTGAGCCGTCGATTGGCCGTCTACTTGGAAAATTCTTAACTTGGCAGCGTTTCAAAGTTATACGAAATCTTGCTAAAATAGTAGTTCATGAAAAGGGTCCTAATTAAACTGGATTTTGCTTTAGAGTAAAAAACAATTTTTTTCTCACAAATACAAGGTCAGAGAAGAGGTATGCCGTTTGATTCGAGTCTTTAAGTCCCACAGAGCTCCCATAGAAAAAAACGTGAAAATAACTAAAAAATTGAATTATTAAAAACTTCAAAAATTTCTATAGCCACCGGATTTTCTTATATTAAGCTCAAATTTGGAAAATCGTCTTTTTTTATAACCTATTTTCTCGAAAAAATCAGCAGCCGAATCGCTGACCCAAGCCCGCAGGCTGCGGTCACAAAATATTGAACGTATATATACATATATATATATATATATATATATATATATATATATATATATATATATATATATATATATATATATATATATATATATATATATATATATATATATATATATATATATATATATATATATATATATTAGGGTATTATATTAAAAATAATTCGTCGAAGTTGGTCAACAAGTGACTTCTTTCTGACATGGCGATACAATAACACGTTAAGCTCGTAGGATCTTCAATAATTATTGCCTTAAGATGATTGACCGTAGCCGATCGAAATATGTATCTGAATCTTTTAAATAATCAATAAAAAGATATTTTACTATGACCCACTTCGACGAATTATTTTTAATATATAACCACAGTGGTCACTAGCTTCGAACTCCTATATTAGGGTATATCAAAAAACTACGTTTTTCGAATTTCAGCACGGGCTAGTAAGGAAAATTTCGGTATCGACAAAAAAACTAATTGGTCTCAAGGAGAACATTTTCGGATAATATTTTCAGTTTGAGGTTTTGAATTTGGAAATTTCCTTAATGCAGCCGAATGTTCCTAATATAGTACGAAAAACAAAAAACGTTAATACTGGCAAGTAGAACAGCAAGGCCGGTTCTGCGTAGAAACACCTTCTTTACCGACCGAGCCGACCAGTCCGCCTATACATTCTCCCCAGACTCAAACCCTTTTCCGCTCCGCGCAGCCCAGACTCAAACCCTTTTCCGCGATGACGTCACAGTCTGACGTACCGAAGGTCAATTACCGACAGTTCGAGGGTCAAAATCGTGCTGTTTTACCAACAATCTTACCGACAGTTGTATCGATCAAGGGTCAAAATCGTGCTGTTTTACCAACAATCTTACCGACCGAAGGTCTGTAGTGCTCGCCTGTCCCACGATAGGACTGCTGATGTGTAACATGAACCACTCCGAATTCCTTTCCCACGGTAGGACTGCTGACGTGTAACGTCAACCACCTCACATTCCTTTCCCACCTTATCAACCACGTGACATTCCAAAATTAATGGTTCCGAGAATCGTGTTTCACTTATTCGGATGTCGGTTTGATATCAACCACGTGACATTTTTTGGTTTGTAACTGCCGTGTGAACTCTACGATGAGTATTTGAACGGGTTCAGACCGGAGTGCAAGGTCGGCCGATAGCTGCAGTACGTTCAGAGTCAAGGATCTGCGGTGTTGGGTTACTATCGCCCTGGGAATGCCAAAAGGTGCGCATACACAAACGTAAATCTGTAACATCTGACCAAGTCCACCGTTCGTATAAAATAGGTTAGCACGTGAAACTTGTACATCAGTCAGACTGCTATTCTTGTGAGGTGAAAACCTTAAAATCATCATGATACGTAATAACGAAGAAGTAATTATCGGATTTAGCAACGCGACGTCAGAGTTCTCGCTACAAGATCTTCGGTGGCTCGTTGAGTCTGTCCGGAGAGCTCGTGTGCAACCGCACAGACTACACAGGATATATTTTCAGGACAAAACGTTGATCCTGACTTTTCAAAAATGGCAAAACGAAGTAATTGCAGTATTATCGGACATTGAACCGGATGACGACGAAGGCGAAGCCGATTTTATCGAGTGTCGTCAGATCAACGAGCCACCGAAGATCTTGTAGCGAGAACTCTGACGTCGCGTTGCTAAATCCGATAATTACTTCTTCGTTATTACGTATCATGATGATTTTAAGGTTTTCACCTCACAAGAATAGCAGTCTGACTGATGTACAAGTTTCACGTGCTAACCTATTTTATACGAACGGTGGACTTGGTCAGATGTTACAGATTTACGTTTGTGTATGCGCACCTTTTGGCATTCCCAGGGCGATAGTAACCCAACACCGCAGATCCTTGACTCTGAACGTACTGCAGCTATCGGCCGACCTTGCACTCCGGTCTGAACCCGTTCAAATACTCATCGTAGAGTTCACACGGCAGTTACAAACCAAAAAATGTCACGTGGTTGATATCAAACCGACATCCGAATAAGTGAAACACGATTCTCGGAACCATTAATTTTGGAATGTCACGTGGTTGATAAGGTGGGAAAGGAATGTGAGGTGGTTGACGTTACACGTCAGCAGTCCTACCGTGGGAAAGGAATTCGGAGTGGTTCATGTTACACATCAGCAGTCCTATCGTGGGACAGGCGAGCACTACAGACCTTCGGTCGGTAAGATTGTCGGTAAAACAGCACGATTTTGACCCTTGATCGATACAACTGTCGGTAAGATTGTTGGTAAAACAGCACGATTTTGACCCTCGAACTGTCGGTAATTGACCTTCGGTACGTCAGACTGTGACGTCATCGCGGAAAAGGGTTTGAGTCTGGGCTGCGCGGAGCGGAAAAGGGTTTGAGTCTGGGGAGAATGTATAGGCGGACTGGTCGGCTCGGTCGGTAAAGAAGGTGTTTCTACGCAGAACCGGCCTTGCTGTTCTACTCTGGCATATTCTTTATCTTTCAACAGATAGCTGCAGGGAAATGAAATGGGAAATTGACTGGTCTACCTCCCCCCCCCCTCCCCCCGCGCCCCGCCCTTTGCCACCAGTTGCCCCCAAATGGCCAAATATGGCAATTTTAATATTTTTGGACTTTCTCCTTGATGTGTGTGGAAGGATTTGAACGGGTGATTGGACATAACCCGAAGAAATTGTTTGTGATGGATTTATTTTTATAAATGACATCAATGCAGGTTTTGTTGATGAACATGTTAATTTTATGTATAATTACTCCTATTCAAATCTCAATCTGGGCAAGGACCACAAGATGGAAGGTGGGGGGGGATAGACCAGTCAGATTCCTATTTCACTTCCCTACAGCTAGCTTTGAAAATAAATATACCGGTATTGACTTTTCTTGTTTTCCTTACTATATTCAGGAACATTTGACTGTATCAAGGAAATTCACAAATGTAAAATCGTTTGCGCAAGCTAACAATATTAACCAAAAATGTTCTCCTTAAAGCTACTTTATTTTTTCTGTCAAGACTAAAATTTTCCACACTAGTCCGTGTCGAAATTCAAAAAGGGTGGTTTTTCCATACACCCTAGTATATATACTTATTTAGTTTTTCTTTTCGAGAAATATATGTATATATGAATGTGGTCCTTACTTTAGGTGTGGACGAATTTTCTGTGTAATGCCCCTTCAAATCGTCTTCAGATAATTCAAAAACAATTCCCTAGTTTTTTTTTAGAACCTTATCGCAAGTGCGCATGCTGCACCGGAAGACTTGTTTCATCGTAAGAATAACATAGGATTTTATGATCACTTTGCATTTTTTTTTTTTATTCCGGTAATTTTCATCAGAAAAATCTGAATCAAACAGGGATTTATCAAATATAATTAACTTTTTTTGAGGATGTTTTTTCTTACTGATAGATTAGTTGTTGATTACTTCTAGTAGATTTTAAGTAGAAAAAATATTCTTGAACAGAACTGACTATACGTGATGAATCCCCGTTTGATTGAGATTTTTCCTATAACAATTACCGGAAAAAAAAGTGTAAAGTGATCATAAATTTCCATATTGAGTCCAGTTATGTTAGCCGAGCGGGTCGGACGTGCATTTGCTCACGCTTGTGAGTCGCACATTCACAGTCCCAAAAATCCTTATGGTTCATAAAAGCTTGCACCCCTCAGGACCAAATTTTATGTACGACATCAAGAAATCAAAGTTGTAAATAAGTTTTGTTACCAAGAGTGTAATTTTACCGGCAGAGGCACTTTTTATTCCCACTCGAGCAAAGGAAAGGCGGTTACCCAAACCACGATGGGTGCAGTTCTGCAAATAATTCACTCAACTCGACCGAGATCATAGCAGAGCGAAGAATTTTTTTTTTCATTATTTCCGCGAAGTATTTTATGCTATGGAATCGAGTGCCAAGGCCTATGCTATTTGGACACGATTGATTCCCTGAAGTGTAAACGTTATACGAAATTGCTTCATGTAACCTCGTTCAGCCCGAATTATGCAGTACTTATGCAGTACGGTTGGAAGTGGGAGTCACTTCTACCTCCAATATTGTTATCCAACAAAGCCTCAACGGGGTTAGGAAATTATTAAGAATGGATAAGGGCAGATTCCCTAAATTGTGTTAAAAGTGATTACTAGCTCTCTCTGAACTCCCTAAAATACAGAAAAAATATGACTGGTGCCTTCAGCTTAGTAATCAAATTAGTAAATACTTCCCGACGGAGCTGAAGGGGTTTTAAAGTGCTCATTACGCTAGGATATTGAGAGATCAGATCCTTGAATCCTACAAAAGAGATATCTATCTGCAGGACGCAGTCATTTGAAATTTGATTTTTTATTAGGTCTCTTGAAAATCATTGCCCAATGCCGGTTCCAGAACTTGATCTTATCCAAACTTGTAACGAAAAATGGTAATCTCGGATTCACAACAGAATCTGTCTGCTGTTTTTTTTTTTTACAAAGATCATCTGGACAGCAATTTCTTACATGTATTTACCGAATGTACGATTTTTCACGAAGAAAAGCTGACATTGCTTGCCAAAAGCTCAGAGCACATGTAATCACCGACCTTTCTATCTATTACATCTGAGTTAAGCAAGCCTAAGAAATATGATGTAATTACTAATTATAACTTCTGGTCAAACGTGAACAAAAGGATTGCAGAAGATTTAGAAACTTGAGGGATTTAACCCCATTGTAAGTTCTTTCCTTTGTTTTATGTTTGATATTAGACATTTATATTATGATTTCATGGTAAATTTTACCTGTTGGACTCCACGGTGTATATATATATATTTGTATGTAAATATATATATATATATATATATATATATATATATATATATATATATATGTAAGTTTGTGGCCTGTTTACCCAAACTTATCTATGAAAAACAACAAACACGCTGAACGGGTTACGGAAAGGATAACCAAGAGTGACCACCGCGGAATCATCGCCTCGGGAGAGAGGGGAGTGATTGACAGGCGCTCGAGACATCCACTAGCGTCATAGTGAATGCTCTGTAAAATATATTGTAAATTATATTGTAAATTATTCTTTTCATCATTGTCAACTAAGCCTACAATCCCGATCGTCAAAACCGACATTGTTGTTGATTTAGGTGACTATAAGTGTTATAATTATTTTTGTTATTATTTATGTAATTATTTGTGATTGGTGTTAATATAATGTTTTAGTATCGTTTCTACATCAACCCAAGTCGTTGAGACTCAGGAATTATTATTTCCGCAACCCTTTTAAGTTATAAGAGTCACGCTTATAACTTAAATATATATATATATATATATATATATATATATATATATATATATATATATATATATATCTGTAGCAGAGTAATAAACTGAACTGCCATAGAATGCTATTTTTATGGCGAAACAAAAGCTCGTTGTGCAGCATAAGGAGTTGGAATGAGAATCTCAAAAAATTAGGGACCTGTTTTTTTGAATTATTCGTAGACGGTTTGAAGGGTGACATGGAAGAAATTCATGAACATCCTAAATAATGATCACCCTGATATATATACATACATAAAATTAGGGTGTTTGATAAAGAAATAATATGCCATTTTACATCGTGGCACCCCCTAAAAAGTTTGTTCAGGTCAAAAGAAAGATTCTGTGAATAGATTAACGTTCCACGTTATGTGGAAGATCGCGCCTATTTAATTTATGACTTTTTTCGCTTTTTTTCTAATTTGCGAAAAAATACGTTCCAACACTTCAAGGATTACATCTCTCCTGACATTTGCATTGAACGCAATGATTACGATTTATAAAAAAACGGTACATCGTATGGTAATCTTACACTGTTATATTAAAAGTTCATATTGAATTATGACTATCTTATGAGATCGAAAAAATAATTTAACGATCATTCGATACTTCTTAAACATCAGCTGGAGACTTAATATTACAAGTGTAAGTCTTCTTAGTGACGTAAATGGATATTATGATTGATGAAAGCAATAGATTTAAAAAAATTATTCACGATGTTTGTTAAATTTAAAGAAAAATGTATAAAAGCAAAAAATTAACCGAGCGTGATCGTCTACATAACGATGAACGCTCATCTTTTAGTAGTACATTTCTTTTTAGCGAAAAAAACCTTTCAAGGGGTGCGACGGTGCAAAATCGGCAAATTATTATTTTCTGAAATACCCTAATATAATATACAGTCCGACTTCTCAAAAGAACGCCCGCAATCAAAACGTTTCCCCAGTTGCTCCCTTACGTACTGCTCTCACTCCCACTCAACCTCAAAGTTCCAATTATTTGCGTGCGAACCTCCCAGTAAGAACGCCCAACCTACGGGAAAAGAAAGAGGGAGACAGAGTGAGTTAGTGAGCATTAAGTGCGCGCAGGATGGGGGTACCCGATTTCGTGGAAAACCTCTTACCCGTGGGAGCTTTTCCATTCGGTTTGAAAGGTCCGACTGTAGATATAACCACTATTATATACATATATATATATATATATATAATCAGTATATGCGTACACAAATTAATCGGGATAATATAGAGGATCGAGCTAAGTAAAGTTAATTGAAGAACATGTGGTCACCGAAGTCCCGTTCGTAAGATACGACCGGTTTTTTTTTTCAAAGAATTGATATTAGAAATACTGTCGTTTGAAATACGAAAATTTTGAAAGTGTTATCCATTTCCATCGCACGTCCTTGTGTTATGTTTGGCAAAAATTTAATGTCAAGAGTGTTTTTGTTTGAAATTGGTAAACTTAGAAGCTGTATGTTTCGCATCAGCAGTCAAGCGCGCTTATCAATAAGAATCCTAACCGATTCGTTGCACTCGATTGCCTACCTGATGGCACTTAGCGGGATTTTTTCACCGGTCGTATTCGAAAGCGTAAATTTGGAGACCACATATTCTTTAGATCAATTTACGCAGCTCGACTCTCTCTATTATCTCTGTTATTTTGTGCACGTAGTTCTGGGACACCCTGTATGTTAAGGTGGTCCTTATTTGGGGTTCGGAAAAATTTACATTGGGAGCCCCCCAGATCTGTTCCAAAACATTAAAAAAAATCAGTATAGAGTTCTAAATCGCTATGTCAACTGGAAGATGTGCCGCAAAGGTCCCAAAATATTAAATGGAAAATACCTGTAGTTTTTAGAACCAGTTATCTAGTTTCGCATGACTTTGATATAAATTAAGGGACTGATTTGAAACTTGAAGAGTTGCTACTTATAATGATAGAAACAACCCCAGAAAATTCTGAAATTTCATCTTACTTTGATGACAATTTTCTTTTCATATGAATAAGCTTAATATGGCATCACTTTTATAAAGCGTATATATGTTGTAACGTGGCATTATTGATGCCCGTTACAAGGGGCTCCTTGAACCCTGGGCAGAACCAAAATTCAGGAATTTCCGAGATTGAGTCACGAAGTCTTTGCAAAAGAGCGCCAGGACTAGAGTCACGCATCGGAAACTACGTGACGGGACAGTTTAGCGAATAGCGTAAGATATTTCAGGTTTTTTTTTTTTTTTTGTTTGCCTTTTATTTTTCGAGCTACAACGGCATCAGGCCGGAAGTCAGCACCGAATTCGAGGAAATTGCGGAGTGGCGGACTAGCGACGATTGCGACGAAAGGATGTCGAGGCTGCGGAGGGGGAGCCAACGCGGATCCCTGCTTCGCAGGAATCCAAGGTGGACGCGATTCCCGCTGGCGACCGGCGCGCCGCAGCCTCTCCCCCTTCACCCTGCGAACAATTGACCGGCGAACTTGCGACGGACCGACTAGCGACGAGGAAGAACCAGGCTCACCAGAAACACGGCATGGAGCTGCGTGGAGGACGAGATTGCGATTCAGCGTTAAGTTCTGCGCCGCGATGCTATTAAAGGTGCGCGTCGAATTGCGCAATCGACGAAATCGACGACGGGTCGATTATTCCGTATTATTGTGGGTATGACGTCACGTATGGGATGGCGTATCGAGATCCGTGTTGCGGCAGGTCGTGGGTTTTTGAAACCACTCTAGTTCTGGCGGTCATGATAGGTAGTCACGTTTTGGGGTGTTTCGCGAAGTAATAGAACCGCCCAAAAATCGCGAGGGAATTGGAGAGGGTGTTGCGAGGATGTAGTAGGTAAGCGCTGCTTCTATCCTCGCGATTAAATTTCGAACATAATAGTGAAAAGGCTTACCGAGGAACGGATAGCCGTCTTGGATTTGCGTTGTAGAACTGTACTCGAAATTGTTTTGCCGATTCTTTTGCTTGATGACGGTAGCTTGAGTGCGCGTAATAGAGTAGAGTAAAGCTCGAGCCCTTGAGAAAGTTGAGTAGAGTCACGGGTTTTAGTTGAGTCTCTCTAGGTTTTGAAACTAAGTAGAGCCGAATTCCGCTGTGCCGCGTCGAGCCGCGTTATCGGGTTTTCAGTGTCAACTTTCGAGTAGGTCGCGAAGTGCCGAATTAGAGAGCTCGCATTAGAGAATAACATTTTCAAGAATTTCGAGAAAGCTTGATTTCGGATGCGTTGCGATAGCGTTTACTTGAGGTTACGATTAGTTGCGCTCTCGCTTATTTCCGTACCCGTCTAATTGAGATGATATTAATTGAGTGGCATTACCTTGAGATTGTGTTTAGTAGAGGTCACGTTTAGTTGCGCTTGCGCTTAGTTAAGTTTTAGTTTATTTAAGATGGTGTTTAGTTGAGTTGAGGTTACCTATAGTCGAAATTGCCGTTGCGTTGAGTAGCGGTTGAAGCGAGAAGTCCGTATATTGAGTTTGAGTTGCGTCTGAGGTATGGTGGCGTTTAAGGATTTGGTTAGTTGAAATAAGTAGGAAATAAGCTTTAGGTTAAGTTAAGTTGTCACGTTTAGATTTAAAGCAGCTCGCGGTAGCGCCGAAGCTCCGAGTCGGGTGGGACCTCGGGTGAGATTGAGGACGCCGTCTGTTCGGTAGCTCGACGGCGCACCGTCGAGAAACTAGTTTTAGTTTCGGTTTCGAGCAATTATTGCTATTTAGGAAAAATTGCCAATTTGCGAATTGAGAGTAGCTTAGGGAGAGTTTGTCACTGTTAAGTGAAATTTCAGTTAGGGAGCCGCGGGCTCGTCAGAGTAAGAAATAGCGTAGGTTACGTGTAATTTTCTGTTCGTTTTTTGGATCGCGAAGAGCGAATTTAGAATTATTTTTTTGTTTTTGTATCACCGCTCTTGTGAAATATAATATTTTATTTCACTTCTTCTGTTAAGTAGTGTGTGGTTTTCGAGTGTCTCACTCTCTCTCCAAAAATTACCCCTCCCCTTCCCGCGGTACTGAGGTACCGAGCACATTTCCGAGGTATAGTACATTAATGATTTTGAGGCGTGTTAATCACGCCAGGCGCCCAACAACATTTCGCGATATTGTTTTTAGATCCAGGTTACATCGTGGGCCGCAAAATTATTGTGTACGCAGTAAGTTCTCGGTCATTTTCTGCGAGTGATCGAGGTACGGGAAAAATCCACGTCACAATGAATAGAAAAACAATAATTATAAAAATTTGAAATTTTCAGATTTGTTCGTATCGTTATAAGCAACAATTCTGCTGAGTTTCAAATCGGTCCCTTAAATTTTACTACAGTCATAAAAAACGAAGTAACCGGTTATATGTATAAGCTACATGTATTTTCCATTTCATACTTTCGGAGATTTGAGGCACGTATACCAGTTTGTGTAGCGGCTTGAAACTTAGTATTCCGAAATATACTTCCAGTACTGCCGACCGTGACGTCATGCAGTCAAGTGCGACTGAGTTCCGTTTTTACTTCGAGTTGCTAGTCGCAGTAAAATCGGAACGCTACTTCACAACTCCACCGAGGACGCGGCTATCTCTCAAATACTGCAACGGCCTCACGTCCCAAACCGCAGTAGTTACGGTCAACAACGTCACAAATTTCGTGACGTCACTGACTGGCGGCAGTAAGCTATCGCGCGATTTTTGAAATTGCGAAAAGCGTGATTTTCCATAAGACTACGTAATAAACATGTGAAAATGGAAATGCCCAGAAATTTTTTCTCGTGCTTCTTATCTTTACAAAAATTTAACTGAGTTACTCTTGGGCCAATATCTAGGAGCGTATTAAATTTCATCGATATCTATAGGGTAAATCGTTTTGCGAGAGTACTACCTCAACACGGATTTTTTTTTTTTTTATTATTTGGACCAGATTTTTAAAATTATGCTGACCCCCAAGTAAGGACCATGCTGATTTGTATTGACATATATTATGTGTATTTCATCGGCCTGACACTGTCAGCTTTTGATATCTGATAGATTTAGGTTGTTTTAGCCCAAAATATGACCTCTGATTTTTTGAAATTTTTACCCAATTTTTTTATAGGTTACACAAGCTTAAAAATTATAAGATCGCGGGGAAATATGAAGCGTGGTAGTTTTTAGATAATTTTTTCGGCATAATTCATAGCTCAAAACAATTATTTACTTTATTTCACTATATTTTTTAATCGTGGTTCTGCTTTGTTTTTTTTTTTTTGAAATTTAAAGTGGGTCGCTTGGCGTATCTTTTATGAATATAATGATTCTTGAGCTTGTGTGACCATTAACCCTTTCGGCCCGAGCGGTGACTATAGTCACCTAAAGCCCGACGCTCGCTGTGTACGAGCGGTGACCATGGTACGGACGCTTGCCGCGACTGCTCGGTCAACGGGGACGGCGCGACGTAGAATGCGTCCGTACCGAAAGGGTTTAAAAATGACGGGATATTTACAAAATTTGATCGCTATATTTTCGGCTAAAAAAATTCAAAATCCATTCGATATCAAAATCTGGCGGATCCAGGCCAATGATTTCGTGATTTGAAGCAGAATGCCTCATGTGTTTGTTCTGTTTACGTTTGTTTTAATTAAATTTTTTTGTTTTATTAGACATCTGTCATGATTCAAATATCACCTTCATCCATCTGAATTGTTATACGTACGATTTATGAATACAAATATATTTATACATGTATGTTGTATATATTATACCTGTGTGCTACTTATCTTTGTAGTATATGTTACATTTAGTAATTATTGATTGCTTCTTAGGCGGGGTAAGCGCGAATACCTATTATTTATTCGTTCATATATATTCATTCATTTGCTATGTTCTATTTTTTTCTGTTCTTATTCGCGTTTATAGATAGACCGGTTATCGTACCTCTAGTAAACGTAACCATGCACGTATGATCATCACACGAAAAATCTATGTTACAAATAAGGTATGAAATAAATAAAGTGAATGCTTATAGTTGGCATATTGCGCAAGTGATATTCACATCTTGTTTTTTGCTGAAATCGTGACTTGCAATTTCATTATACACCGGATCTACTGCGTATATTTATTATACGTATACTTGCATAGAATAGTATAGTTACCAATACGTAGAGTCTTCACACAAATTCATGACTTTTCAATATAAAATCGTGCAATGTCGGTCTAGACGAATTTTGTGTTCTGGTGCTGTTGAGGTGTGCTTGTGCATTTGGTGTAGTAGTAGCCTACGTCACAGAAGGTCACGACATATCGAAAATAAATCCCTACCCATGAATATCGGTTTTCGCTAATTATTTAAATATATCGTGACTTTTTCTATTTTCAAATAATCCGTGCGCCCAATTCATGCATATGGAATCACAGTTCATGTTGAGGTTAACCCTCAAATCCTGCCACAGTCGTCTCAAAAGTCAAATATTATTTGTTTTGTCAATGTCGAATATAGTTTGTTTTGACAACGTTTCGGATGGCCGTAGCGGTATGAGATGCTGAACTTGAAAATCAGCTGTAATACCGATTGCTTAAGTCAGGCATATCGATCATTCCGCATGTAGGAAAACTCACGGTATACACCATTGAGATATAATATAACTGGAACGCGAAAGAAGGTGGTGGGAGTAGCATTTGGTGGGTGTTATAAAAATGCTCTGCGACTTTACCGGTCTTTTCCAGGCGACCAGAAAATTACTAGTGTCTCGTATCGTCGACTTACTCCCCCGTCCACTAACAGCATTAGGCCTTTTATGAATAGCCTCTATCTGCTGGATGATCAGAGGTGATCAAGTCGTATTATTTTTTCAAAGGCTGCACATGAAGCGAGTAAGAGTTGTCACCTTTCTTGCCTGTCTCTCAGCGTGCTGATCGCCTGTACTTCACGATACCAGTGCGGGTTCTAGTTACATGTATTTCAGTGGCACAATCTGGCCACGGTCTTACATACAGCTCTGGAAACTCCAGCGGAATGGGTAGGTCACTTATTGAAGACACTATGATAGTTCACTAGCCGTCATTAGGTTCATTGCGATCATCACACTTTCTGTGGCGCGAGTAGGCTCGGGCGGGGGGTACACATACATGATGTACTTAAAGTAATGGTCGGAATTTTTGCATTTGATAGGAAATAAAATTCTGAGACGAAAAGTTCTCTGCCATTTTTGCATCTGACCCATACATGATTAGTTATTAATGAAAATCAGTAGCCAATCATATGCACGCTATAGCGGCAAGTCGACGAAAGGGGGAGTTACAGGGTACCTAAGTAGTGTCAGCTAGCTCGCACGGTAGTCCATGGAAGTAAGGGAGCTTTCACAATGGAAAATAGCATCATTTTCACAAATTATTTATTTTGCTTTAAATTAAAATTGCATTCGAGATGCCATAACGGCATGTAAAAAAATTATTTATCGGCAATAGGAGTAATTAGTGTGTAGAGAGATAAAACTGCGAAACAAAACTGTAAGAATATGGAGTGTATATGTTATATTGTACGAGAATGAGAGAGGTGTAAACACGAGTGTATGCTTTTTTTTGGTAATCCCCATGTATTTGTGTGCCGCGTACCTTACTTCGATTTTCACTTCCTCTAAGGTACGTACGAGGTACGGAGCGTCAAGGTTCAAGAATTGGTGAGTTGTATCTCAACTCCCTTTTTCTTCATTAAATATTTTTAAACATGGTAGCAGAGCGTGGTTTTTAGTTTGGGTAATTGAATTTTCAAACGCGGTAAAAGGTGGTCAAGTGGAAAGATTCGGAACACGAAGGAACGTTCGAGAATAAAGAAAGGACAGTGGAGAAAAAGGAGATTACGATACTGGTGATTGATGGTGAGGACTGCACCATGTGGAAAACAAGAATTAAGATGTTCTTGAGGTTTAAGAAGTGCGATACGGTAATAACCAGAGAAAAAATGGTGTCGGACAAAGGCGACTGGGATGAACAAGATTTAAAGGCTATGAATATGATACATAGTTCGATCTCAAACAAGCAACTAGAATTTGTAAGTGAAGAGAAAACAGCTTACAAAATTATGAAAAAATTAGATATGATGTATTTGAAGGAGTCAACAGGTCTTCAAATTGTGTGCCGAAACAGGCTAGAAAATATGAGATTAAGTAACTGCAGTGATTCGGCGTCGTTTTTTAGTGACTTCGAGAAGACGGTAAATGAATGAAAGTTCGCGGGTGCTAAAGTAAGTGAAAAAGAAAAAACTGGATTACATGCTCAACACGTTGCCGGAGTCGTTCAGTTATATTGGTGATTTGATTGATACGTTGAAGAAAGAAGATCAGACGGCGGACTATGTGCGAAATAACATTAAATTAGCTGAAATGAAGAGTCAAAGTGAACACGGTGAAAAGAGGTCAAACCTATTTGCGGCAGTAAAAAACCAAAAGAAAGATGCTTTAAGTGTGGAAAAATCGGGCCTTTTGCAAGAGAGAGCCAAAATGACGGCCAAGCAGGATATAATGGTGAAACATGGCGAGGGTCAACACGTGGTCGCAGCCGTGGCAACGCCGGAAGAAGCAACTACGGCAGAGGACGCGGTGACTTCCGTGGACAACAAGGTGCGCATACCAGCGAGCAGAGCGGATTAGGACCGAGCGCCTGGGTAGCAACAGCGCATGCGGGGCAAAGCAACGAAACAAAATGGTCAAGTGACTTTGAGATAGAATGGTTACTTGATAGCGGTTGTACCGATCATATAGTTAACGACGAAAGGTATTTTGAAAATTGCATTGTACTGAACGAACCTGTGAACATTTACTTAGGAGATAACAGGTCGATAATAGCACCGAAGATTAGAAATGTTGTAAGTTATTTTGATTCGTTTGGTAAAAGTAATGAGGTGAATATGAAAAATGTATTTTACGCAAAAGATATGAATGCAAATTTGATTAGTTACGGTAAATTGACTGATGACAATACTATTATTTCTAAAGGAAATGTAACAAAGATAATTGATCACAATAATAAGGTTATAGCGGTTGCATTCAGAGAAAACAGAACTTACAAAATGAAAAGTCAATCTCTATATATTGTAACGGACAGCTGTTGAAAATCGCATCAACATCAACGATGCCCGTGACATACACAAATCATGACAACAATTGTAACGGACAGCTGATCGAGACCACCATCAACATCGACCGTGATCTGCAAACTTCCAAAATAATAAACAAAGACGACGGACGCTGACCAACGCATACCAGGACGACGACTCACAACAGGACACACAAATAGGGAAATGACGTCGACAGGATAATCCAACGACAGCTCTGGGAGAGTATAAAGCTGGAGGACCACGAAGAGCGGTTACCAGTTGTCCGGCAAAGCGCCGAGCTGCGTCATTCTTGTACGAAACGTTTCTCCTCTAGAGAGCGTGATCGAATTTAGCTTCACGACATTTAGAGGGGAATTTCAAGCAAACAGCTTAGTCCAAAATTAGAAAAGAGTATGAAATTTAGAGTCCGCGATAGCCCGGGACCTCTAGAGGAAAAATTGTATGGAGCCGCGTATTTAACGTTTGAGCTGTAGGAAAATTTAGGAGCAGAACCGAAGAATTCTGATTGTATTATTATTTCTTTAATTTTATTTTTATCTTTTGTTCTCTACGGTTAATTTTGTAAGACCATATCATCGTCTACTGACAATAACCATTTTATTCGAATTTATCGCTATTAAAACTTATATGCTATCTAAACATGCTCTCTCCTGTCTCGTTATCAAACATATTTCTCAAACATAAAGTATTACTTTGAAAAAGGGAGGGAAATAAACCAACAGTCAGCCAAGGTATTCTCTGGTTTGAAAGGTTGTGGGTGTTTTGGGTCAATAACTTATAACAAAACATAGGCAGGCGACTCTGTTTACTCCGAGTTCGCGACTAGGAGTACTGGAAAACCCGTATCTCCGACTAGGTGACATACGCCTCTCTCACTTGTCTCCGGTTTGAAGCAACGGCCGACAAGCCTTTGTCTTACTGAAGGGAGCAACGGGCGGAGGTGCCTGTTCACAAATTCAAGGCAGCTTTGGTAATACCTAAGTCCGCGCAGTTCGATCATCCGGTGTTTTGGGTCAATAACCCATAACAAAAATAGGCAGGCGACTCAGTTTATTCCGAGTTCGCAATTAGAAGGGAGTACTGGTTAGTCCGTATCTCCGAAGAGGTGACATTCGCCTCTCTCACTTGTCTTCAGCTGTGAAGCAACGGCTCTCAAGCCCTTGTCTTACTGAAGGGAGCAACGGGCGGAGATTCCTGTTCACATATCGAGGCGGCTTGATACCTAAGTCCGCGTAGTTAGACTGTCCGGGGTTTTCTGGGTCTGGCAAGCTGATCCTGCGTTTACCTTTTAGAAGGGGTTCCTTATTTATCTATTACTTCATCGACATTCGACAAAGAACACACGATAACGGGTTCATCTCATAGGCTCTGACCTCAAGATAAGCCGTACCCGTTACAATATAAAGGAACAAGTACGATCAACGCACAGCCCAAACCTCTTGACATAGAAACTTGAAATTTAGGATGCATATTCCCTTCGGAACGTAAGCACCCACTAAGAAGCGATTTTTAGAAATTCGAACCCTAAGGGGGTGAAAAGTGGTTGAACGTGATTTTTACGGAATAGACCACTTCTCCGCACACAGATGAGACATCGACTTGGTTTTTGATTCAAACAGTTCATAATATAAATACCTAAAGAGTACTTTCTGCGTTTTTAGAAATTAGACAATAAGGGGTTGAAAAGCGGTTGATCGTGATTTCAACGGGGGGTGGAAACCCGTTAAGCGTGATTCTTACGGATTCGTTGATATCTCGACAACCCTTTGTATTCGTCATGCTTGCCTCGATTTAAAAAAAAAAAAAATTAGACTGAAACAAAGATAAATGATGATTACATAAATAAAACAATCTGTGAGGCGCGAAGCGACGACCCGGGGTTAGCGCGCGAAGCGCGCAGGGCGGAGCCCCTAGTTGATATATAAAGATTGTTTTGTAAACAGTACCGAACATCAAAACAGCATGAGTAGAAAGGAAATATGGCATAGAATCCTAGGCCATGTAAACTTTAGTTATCTGGGCACATTATGTAAACAACAGTTGTTAACGGGCCTTCTAAATGAATTTGAGTCGGAGTTTATGAAATGTAAAACCTGTTTAGAAAATAAGATGCATAATTTACCATTTGATAACATGAGAAATAGAGCAAAAGACGTTTTGGAAATTGTTCACACCAACGTATGTGGGAGCTTTAAAACTGCTGGTCGAAATGTAGAAAGATATTTTGTCTCCTTTATTGATGATTATAGCAAAATAACTAAGGTTTATTGCATAAAGCCTAAATATGAAGTTTTTGATTGTTTAATTCAATTTATAAATGAGAGGGAAAACATAACCGTAGAAAAGGTTCAAATTTTGAGATGTGATAACGGGAGAGAATACGTAAACAATCGTTTTTATAAATTTGCGAAAAACAGAGGTATTGCTATGAATAATTGTCCAGCGTATGTACACGAGTTGAACGGCACAGCTGAACGATTTAACCCTTAATTGGCACTCTTCCGCGCTCGAACGTAATTGGCACAGTGGGTCTGCTGGACCCGAGCGTGTTTAAACGTACATTCCTCAGCCTGTATTAGATATTTTTACTTGAAAATTTTTTCCGTACTACTTTTTGATATCCTTTTCAAGATGTCATTGGTTTTGTAACGATTAACTACTTTTAAATATGTTAAAAAAAATCTTGAAAAAAAAAAAAGAAAAAAATGGGTTTTTTCACTTAAAAATTCATAAGTCATGTAAATTTTAATATTAAGAGCTAAAAATTTAGGGTAATACTCTTGAGATACTAGGCTTTAAGAAAAAAATTAGTATTGTAGCCGAACTTTAAAAAAAGGTATTTATTTGGAACATTGAATATCGATTTTTTTAGGTATTCATTAAGTACACAATTTCCAATGTTTGAAGCTAATTTATTTAATTTTATTCAATTATTTATAAAAAAAATACACACAAAGTAACTTATGAATATATAAAATTGAACTTAACAAAAAGTTAGGCACGAAATTCATTCATCAAATTTACATTTGCGGCACAAAGGCGATCGGTGATCGTTGCACATGGCCACATGGCAAACGGCACAAGCGAGGCCAGTTTTGCGATCTTTTTTTTCTGAGCAGAAACCGCATCTTCCCTTTTTTTCTCTACAATTTCGATTGTGGTCTTCCACGAGATTTGCGTTGGCGATTTTGTAATCTTTCAGCAAGAGGTGTAGAATCGAGCGCATTTTCCTCTTCTTCTCTCAAACGCATTTGCTTTGTTGGAGGTGCATTTTCTAATTCCTCCTCGAGTTCATCTTCTTCTTCTTCTGCATCCGTAGAATCAGTATCTCCTTCATGCTCGTAATCAGAACCATCACAACTTTCAGTTTCACTGTTCACCACCAATATTATCTTCGTCATACTGTGTTTCTACTAATTCGTCTCGCAAGAAACGTTGCCGTAAATTGTACGGCATCAATATGAAAAAAATGTAAGTCATAACATCAAAAAAAAATTATTTCATCAAATATGATACACTTACCTTATAGATTGATGAAAAAAACTGAAATACAGTATAAAAAAATTTTTGTAAAAAACCGTTTTTCACGCGTTAATGGCACACTGGGTCTGCTGGACCCGGGATTTTCGAGAGGTCAACTTTGAGCGACTGCTGAACTCACACTGACGCTTGCCACGCTGTACTAACCGACTTAAGTTACAGTTAGTGATGTCAATTAACGGTAGATATCGACACTTGGTTCATTTTTCAAAATTTAGTACAATTAAATCGAGCTCGAAAAATCGCTCGGGTCCACTGGACCCACGGTGCCAATTAAGGGTTAATAGAACCATAACGGATATGGCGCGGTGTTTACTAGCAGAGGCACAAGTACAAAAACGGTATTGGCCTCAAATAGTATGTGCGGCAACATACTTGAAGAATCGTACGTTAGCTAATACGATATAAAGATGTAAAACTCCTTATGAAATATTTTTCAAGAAAAGGCCAAGCGGTAAACATTTACAGTTATATGGTAGCAGAGTGTTTGTAAGAAAACCGGAACAAAAAATGTCGTCTAAATGGGATAAAAAGTCAGATATGTGGGCATTTCACTACGATATAGCGATGTAGGCTACAGAGTCTTGTAAATAACAAGATAGTAGTTGCAAGACACGTAGACATAGTAGAAGAAGACGTAAAATGTATTAACCTTGACGAAAATGATTGCGGTAATGAAAGTGACGTTAGTGCAGATGTGAATGTAACTGAAGATGATTTTGAAAGCGCTGATGAAACTAAGGATCAAAACAGTGAAGTAAAAACAAGAGACACTAAAAACGTAAAGTCAAAAGAACCTCGAAAACCTACGCGAGAAAAAGGGTACCTGTAAGATATCCAGAAAATAAAAGCCATAACATTTTTGTAAAATGTTGTAGAGTAGATACACCTTGTACATTTAAGGAGGTGATAATCAATAACGAAAAAAATGATTAGATTGAAGCAATAGATAAAGAGACGGATTGCTTGGATAAAAATGAAACCTGGACATTGGTCGATAAAATACAAGAAAAAAAGGTAGGTCTTAGATATAAAGATGTAAGGTGTATACAAGAAAGACAGACGATAGATACAAAGCTAGGTTAGTTGTGAGAGGATTTCAGCAAACAGATGTAATTGATGACATATACTCCCCAGTAGCAAGAAATCAAACGTTGAAAATTTTATTCTCATACTATTACCAAGACGGCTTAAGAATCGAAAAAATAGATGTAGAAACGGCATTTTTAAATGGCAAAATAAGCTCGGAAGTATATGTGAATCAACCAAAAGGCTATGAAGATGGCACAAATAGGGTGTATGAATTAACAAAAGTATTATACGGACTGAGGAAAAGCCCCAGGGCATGGTATAAGGTTTTTGATCATTTTGTAACAAAATTAGGATTCCAGAGAAGTCATGTAGATCTTTGTACAAGAAGGGTAAAGGAAAAGATACGATTTATTTACTAATTTACGTAGATGATTTATTGATTTGTGGTAAGAGTAAAGAAAAGATACAGAGCGTTAAAAAATTCTTGTCAGATAGATTCAGAATGAAGGATTTGGGTGAGATAAAAGAATATCTCGGAATCGACGTAGAATATGATTATTGCAAAAATGAGATGAAACTAAGTCAAATGATGTATATTGAAGCTCTAGCAGAAAAATACAGGATACAAAGCAGTGAACTGTACAATACACCCATGGAAACAAGTTTGAGGATTAAAAAGGCTGAAGTATGCGAGACAGATATTAAATATAGAGATTTAATCGGTGCGTTATCCGCACGAGACCTGATGTGAGCCACAGTGTAAACTACTTAAGCCGATATCAAAATTGTTACAATGAAACCCATTTTAATTATGCTTTGCGAGTATTAAAATACTTGTACTCAACCAGAAATTTGAAACTATGTCATAATAAGGACGAAAATTGTGAAACTATAGATTGTTACGTAGATGCCGACTGGGCAGGCGAAAGTGTAGATCGAAAATCTACATTTGCTTATGTGATAAGATTGTATGGAAATGTAATTGACTGGAAATCAAGAAAGCAAAAATGTGTAACAAAAGTTTCTACTTATGCGGAATATGTAGCATTGTCAGTTTTTAAAATTTGAATTCTTTTCTTATACGCCCTTAAAGCCTCCGGTCTCTAGTAATTACTCAGTTTCACGGTGCCCGGATTTTTGGGCATAAAATTAACATGATTAAAATTTGATATATACCGAAAATCATTAATAAAATTTATCGACCAAGGTGTAGTGATTTCTGATATTTTTTTTGGGGGGTTCTACATGTAAAAACAAACAATTGAAAAAAAAAACGTATTTCGATAATGCCAATTTTTTTTTTTTTGTGATTTTTACATTTTTTCTTTTTAATCGAAAAATTGTCATTTTCGAATTTTTTTATAATCCTATTTTTGATGAACTTTAAAAAAAATGTTTTATTGTTCGAAAAAATCTTAGTCACGTTAATTTTATGCTCAGAAACCCGGGCACCGTGAAACTAAGTAATTACTAGAGACCGGAGGCTTTAAATATGTGTAAGAAAAGAATTCAAATTTTAAAGACGTTTAGTTTCGCAGTTTCATCTCTCTACACAATAACTACTCCTATTTTCGATAAATAATTCTTCTATACGCCCTTGTGGCATCTCAAATTCAATTTTAATTTAAAACAAAATAATTTGTGAAAATGATGCTGCTTTCCATTGTCTCCCTCACTTCCATGGACTATCGTGCGAGCTGGCCAACACTCGGTACCCTGTAACTCCCTCACCCGTCTTCTTACCACTATAGCGTGCATATGATTGGCTACTTATTTTCATTAATAAATAATCATGTATGGGTCAGATGCAAAAATGACACAGGACTTTTTATCTCAGAATTTTATTTCCTATCGAATGCAAAAATTCCGACCATTATTTTGAGGACACCCTGATAATACCGTGGTTCAGATGAAGACAGTACTTATCGGCCATGCTTCTAGCCATCAGTATTGAGGTTATGTATATTATAGTAATACAACCCTAACGGCAGCTAGTGGCCCCGCTAGAAGCGAAATTTGCCCTTATTAAACAACGCTCATAATCTTGGCACCCAGCAAGTTCAGACCTCCAGTATGTCGCCAAAAATTGTAAGATAGATCACGTCGTTCAGGCACCGATTCAACGAACTGAGGTTTGAAATCGACCGGGTTACATCCGGGGAAGATTTTTTGAAGTTTCCCTCGTCCCCCATGCGAATTCGGGTATTTTTATTGAATGTATTAAGACTTTTGCAAACGCATAATGATGTTTACTGATTCATTCCCTCCCTTGCCCCGTACAAGCTAAAATGCTTCTGGGGATATACTCTACTGGATATGGCGGGTGTTAGCAGTAATAACAAAAACAACAACAACAACAATAATAATAATAATAATAATAATAATAATAATAATAATAATAATAATAACAACACAAATGATGATAATAATGATAGTCATCGTCGTTGTTGTTGTTATATACTGGGTGAGTTGCATGTGTTTTTCAATATCATTTTCAATAAGAGAAATAATAATCAAAGAATTGAGACTAATGTTTGTGGCATAATATTGACAATTTTAAATTACTCATGATGCTTCATTTGACCGTCGACTAAGCCAAACAGCCACGCTAAACATCATGTATATCACTTAATACGCAGTACATATGTGTGTAAAAAGTAAGTGTACGAAACTTTTAATCAATGTCTTACTGTTGTAATTGTGTTGTCTTATTTCAAATCTATACATCGTATGTGTCGGTTGGTCACATACACTGCTTTTTTCTTTGAATAGTGGGCCCTCGTTTTCTAGTTATGTTTTGTTTAATAGTCATCAGTATGAGCGACTACGGTTTTTTATCATGGAAACAATAATCGTTCTTTCAAAGCTGCGTAATCCTAATAATTAATATATATTGATTATTAACGACAAAAATAAAAAACATAAATGTTTTGTATGTTTTATTGCTGCTTGAATATATATATTAGGGTGTACCTTATTTGGAATGCTGACGAATTTTGTCAATTTGTGGAGAGGGGGGGGGGGTTGTCAACTTCAAATAATTGAAAAACAATCGCCTAATTTTTTTAGATTTTGACTTCAAATCTAACATCTGCCACTAAGAGGGTGGATTTCTCCATTTGAAATACACGTGTTTCAAACACATTCTCATTTTTTTTTATCTAGATGAGGTGCAATTACTCCAGATTACCTAGTATCAGTTGCAGATGTCGTTGCAAAATGCACTTTTGAGACTTTGCGTATGTAGCTTGTTTATGAATGTAATTCAGTACACTGCTTTATTTAGTCAATTAGAACGGACCCAGCCGTCCATGAGATTGATATGCAAGAAACATATCAATTATTTCGCGAGAAAAAATGCTAGAGAGAGTGCAAATTCGAATAATTTAGCTGAATTGAAAAATTAACGACGGAGCCAGGAATCGAATCCGGTATCTAGAGACGCTTTGCCGGAGACTTACTCCACTAGACCTCCTAGCCGTCCTGATTACAATCTCATTAATTTCTCTCATCACCGGAGCAAGTCTCCGGCAAAGCATCTCTAGATACCAGGTTCGATTCCTGGCTCCGTCGTTAATTTTTCAATTCACCTAAAATATTCGAATTTGCACTCTCTTTACCTAGTATCATGATGTGAAATTTCTCAGATATTAGCATTAGCCCTTACTAATACCTCGCAGATATGGATGGCTTCGAACATTGTTACTCTTACAATAAAATATGTACTGAGAATGTGTACGAAACACATGTATTCTTAATAGGGAAATCCACCCTCTTGGTGGCATGTGTTAAGGTTGAAGTAAAAATCTAGAAAAATTAGGCAATTGTTTTTGAATTATTTAGAATTGAATGACGGGGGGGGGGGGGGGGGGTCACAAAAATTGGTCAACACCCCAATATATATGTATACTAGGGTGTGCCAAAAAAAATTTCAATCCGTTTCATCATCTCTCATGTAAAAACTGAGTGGTTTCGTGTATTATAGGAAGCGCCATCATAGGGGAGTTCTGATAAAAATGTTAAAAGGTGGCTCAGTTAACTAGAAATCATACTGACAGGGCACCTACTGGACTTAATTGATCGAAATCTCCTTTCACGAGGTGAAATTTCATAGCAAATTGAATGAAATGCTAAGGTGGTACAGGGATGAAACTAACAAGAAATAATGTTTCAAAAATAAAATTGGAAGATAAATCACTTTTTCTTTTAATTTTATACATTGCACCTGGCGAAAGGGGGTTTAGGTCAATTAAGTCTGGCAGATCCCACATCAGTATGATTTCTGGTCGACTGGGACACTTCTGTAACATTTTTGTCAGAGCCCCCATTTGACGACGCTTCTTGTGAGATATGAAAGCACTCATTTTTCTATGGGAAACGCTGAAAGACAGAAGAAAATTTGTTTTTTGCACACTCTAATATATATACATATAATATATCCCTAGTCACTTTCACCAATGAAAACTTCCACATTTCTTACACCGGGTTACTCAGAACTCAGCCACATTTGGAACGTTATTAGTGTACCCAGCATAACGTTACGATTTGAACAAAATTCTGAGATAAACTTGAACAATTCAGAAATAGACTCCAATCTTAGTTTTACCCAAAAAACGATGGAGGATGTGAGAGAAATACTTGAAACAGAAAAAGTAAAACAATATGCAATACATACACGAGATCTCTCAGTCCCCAAAGTTTTTTCAGTCATTCTTCATGTTAATTTCACAAACAAACCTGATTCAAGCACGCTGACTTTAAAATTGTACGTTAAAATCGGTTCTTGGGTCCACTGGATCCCATGTCAGTGACTAGGGATACATGCGTGTGTGTGTTTGTTTTTCATTTCTTTAGTTGATATCAATGTAACATATTGCTTTTGAATAGTTCGAATAAATATGTATTGACAGTATAGATGTATACATATATATCTTTACTTTTATACACGGATCTGCAAGGAAGAAGGAGAGAAAGGAAGGGCGGGAGGGAGGAAGAGTGGGAGAATGAAAAAGAAAGAGAGAAAGAACGAGCAAAAAAATCGAGTAGCTCACATCACTCTCTCTTTTTTATCATGTGATAAAATACGACTTGAAATGTGAATAATGTTGAATCTAAGGGGTTATACGTCGTTCCAAAGAGACGCCAAACTTCCTGACATTACTACATAATGTGACAATTTAATTACCAATAAAATTGTGTATAGTGAAATCGTAATGTTACACACGTTCTACAACATACGCGCATTACACAATTTTTCGGTTCAATGCCTAAAATTATATGTATGTAGGTATTCGATCACAGATTATACACATGATCAACTATTTGACGACGGAAACGACTCGAGTCGCGTTTCATGTGCTTTGACATCATTTCTTATCTTACATAGATGTGTAAATTACATCACACTATTTTATTACGGTAGTAATACGAGTAATTATTATGATACGTGATTGTCGCATTTTCTTTCAGACTAGAAAATTTGCATTTCTTAACAGTCTACAAAATTATACATCTTCCTCGTGATTGTCGACGAATATCTAAATTTTAATTTTTTGTTTTTAATTTCTAATTTACTTATTTGAATTGGCCGTTTTTTAAGTTTATTTTGATTTTCTTTCACGTAAATTAGAACAACCTGTGTCGCGCCTCATTGTGTATAGTTTTTCCAATCATAAATTATTTATGACAAGAATAATCCATTCAACTCAAAATCATTGTATTCTTATTTGATCGCGCCAGAAAAAAGAAAATTTTGAGCAAATTACAACGTTAATCCTGTGCGGTCGCACTGGGTTGAGTTCATCACAAGCGAAAATTCACTTAAAAATTCCCGGAAAACTGAAGGAAGGCAGAATAGGGCTTCTATCACTAAACAAAAATTAGTACAGCTATGGTCCTGCACGCTTCGTCTGGCTGCCTCCACCAGTTAGTCCTTGAGCTACGGCTGTGTGACGAGCGGACAAAATCGACCCATTTTGACCGGCGCGGCGTGTGACTAAAAGTTTCAATTTGATGTTGTTTTTTTTTTTAATACAAAAGTCTTCTGATGGCGCATCAAAGTATGTAAATATACATCTTAATTATCTGATTTATTTTTGTCAAAATAAAAGACAAGAATGTTTGTTTACAAAAAATGCGATTTTTTTATTTTTTATTTAGTGCTAGTTTTGATTTAGAATCTTTTGTTTACATGAAAATAATATTATTTTTGCAGTAATATTGATCGTCGATTTATTTTTCATGAAAATCCTCGATTTCTTTCTCCTTGAAATTATGCATTTCTAAGTAATCCAATAATTCTACTTCTTTCTGTAGAACCGTTCAAAGCCTAGTTTTTCTTGAACATTAGGCTGTCCATAAAGACAATCCATGGTAATTTGTTTTTTGGTATAGCGCATTCTTTAATTGTTGAAATTCAGACTAAAACACGCTTCTTTTAGCGTTTTCGCTTAGAAACCAATGTGTAGTACAAAATGTAATAACATTTGTACTTAAATAATAGTAGATTCACATTATAGAAAGATTTAAGAGTATTCATGAATTTTTTCAGAGTTTTTTAAGCAATTTGACACATTGAAAACTGTACGTGGATGTTTTCGACGATATTAAAGTGCGAACGCCCAGGGTTAACATCGCATTGACGCAATCTAAGAAGAAGAAACATCGAAAAAATTTTCATCTTGAGAATTGCTTTATTATGTTACATAATATACCCATAAAGCAATGTTTTAGGAATTTATGTTTCAAAAGTCGCACCGGCTTCCTCCAAATCCAGTGTAATAAAATAACCAAAAAATATCAGCTGCGAGATATACTTTTACCAGTTTACAAAACCTGTCTATATTTCAATTTTGTTTGTGCAACTATATTTTACAGTAAATATTTTGAGAGAGAGCTTTCGTTCAGCATCACTAGCATTTGTTTTATCTCCGGTATTTGTAAACCTGACTGGCATTTTCACACATTATTACGATGTCCAAAATATGAACGATAAAACGAGCCGTAAATAATTATACTGAAATAGTTTCAAACCGTGTCGTTATCTATCAATCACCAACTTATATTCGATATATATATATATATATATATATATATATATATATATATATATATTATAAAAGTGGCACATGGCATATTTAGGGAACAAAAATTTAACTTTAAGAGATGAATTTTGACGTCATCTTTGAAACGACGTGTAATTATTTCATAAGATGATAATATAATATATTAACCAAAATACCGGTTGATGAAATGAAACGTGTACGCATCATGTAATTATGCATGAATAAACACATCAAATCGATAATCAAATGATAATGCTTTCTACTGACTAGTTCGAATCACTACAACGCGTCTATTTTATTTTTGATCAGCGCGTGTATAAGATTATCTTCATAATGGGCTAACCCCCGTCCTTTAACAGCAGCTTCAATCTGAGATCAAGCTCGCCTGCTTCAAGGGCCCACTTTTCTTTCAACCATCATGGGGAGTCTACATTTTGAGTGCCTAATGTATGGATGGGGAACAGAGGGTACCATCCAACGGTTAAACGGGTCAGGGTGAGCAGGCCCAAATTAACTTCGGCACCACCAAGGCCTTGGTTACTCCCGAAGCCCATGTTTCGCTCCCACAGCATAACGAGGAGGTTCTTGTCCCTGACGTCACAGCTACCGTATTTCAACGTCTGACAATACTGCGGCTCTCGTGAATGACGCACCACTCTGGTCTTACGTTTTTGTAGCCACCGTTCACCGTCCCGCAAATACGTTTTTACGTATGTGTCTGCGTAGAGAATTGAAATTACATACCGTGAAATCAGAACTTGAACAGTAAATAGGTGTCTGCGGTCATTCCATGTCATCAGCTTGCAGAATTATCAGTTATATTTATCTTCAGCTACCCATTAATTTCACAATTCGTATATTGAAACTTAAACCCAGTTGAGTTGGATTTCCTTGCGAACAACGGAAATAATGGGTCCTTGGAAAGAGTTGAATTGCATATTACAAGATTGGAGTATTTAGTGAATCTTGACGAATATCTTATCGAAGTAATACTGAATCGAAATAATTATTGAATGATGTTTCGAAAGGTATTGGTAGTTGAGTGAAATTTGATTTATGTATTATGTTCGTAACGAGTAATTTAGTAGGATTTATTTCCAATGACAAAACTAACGAACAACTACATAGAGTTAAATTTTTGCACGTCACAAAAGTAATGGGTAACTTGCTTGAATTTTTGAATTTCAAGAATGTTATGGGTGACGCTTAAATTCATTCCCATACGGTAAATCTGATGAGAGATTAGTTGAAGTTTATTTTTATGTAAGTCACAAAATTAATCTAAAAAATTTACTTATTACAAAAGTAACGGGTAATTTAATCAGATTCAATAAATGATTGAGTGAAATTGAAAAAAAGCGTTACGCAATCACACTGTAATCGACAGATGAGTGCAGTTTCAAAAATTCTTCCATAGCATAAGTATTACGTAATTTATTGTTGTTTGATGATCGTGTTATGTAATATTATGCAGATTTCAACGTACCAGGTTCGATGGGCTCGCCGGGACAAATTCCTCGTGCACAAACCACTTCGACTTCCAATGTTTCCTTGCCCATGAACAGACCCAGTTTCACTTCTCCATTCGGCACACCTGACGTAGTTGACAAGAAGTAGTAATTTCCGTAGTTTGGAAGGATATTGTTAATTGCCAAATCCCCGAAATAATTCCGAGAATCAAAGCTTACACATGCATTGATGAGTATTTCGTAAATAAACGTCCTGTTATACATACCACAGGTCAATTTAAATCCGCGAGGAGCTATTTGTCCAGGTCCTAATTTTCCGTCGAGGCATTCATTGTCCTTAGCCAATTGACTGCACAGACAAAGAGGCATACTAGATTAGAAGTTATGGATTATTTAAGGATGGCATGACGATTAGAAATGAAATCCTTATCAACCATGATTTTTAAATGAATTTTCTTGTGGTCTTAGCGTTGACTCCAGCTGCAGTTACAGAATGAAACTTTCGGTAAGAACCCGCTCTTAGGGCTTAAGGGGATTTTCAAAATGGAACTACAATGTCAATTTTTGGTTCTATTTATCTGTTTTTAGTTTTGATTGGCATCCAGTAATGTTGTTGGCTCGTAAGCTATACATACCTCCATTTATCTTCATCATCAGACTCGCTGTTTTGGTCGAACAGTTTCTCCGGAATATCCAAGACACTCTCCTTGCGCTCACCCCGCCCTGCGAAACATGTCCTCAAGTAATTTGAAACTACTAAATCAGTTTTATCACCCATATATATGAGATAATAACTTGCATGACTTATACTTTCCCCTACGGGCGATCTGATAGTATTATGATCTATGTAATATATTAGGTCTACAAATTAATTCGGTGCCTTTACTTTAGTATTTTGTATCTCTGGTTTGAATTTGAATTTTCTCCCCGCCCTAAGGTAGTTTTAAACAGCAGTAGTGAAAACAATGGAATCCGACAAGCAGCATTTGAGACACTGCATTCTTTTTGCGTTCGAATTGAAAAAAAATGCAGCTGAGGCGACCGAAATGATTTGCTCAGCCGTAGGGGAAGGTGCGGTGATACATAAAACGTGCAAAAAGTGGTTCCAGAGATACCGCAATGGTGATTTTGACCTTCCTAACCGAGAAAGACCTGGCTAGCCGAAAAAATTCGAAGACAAGGAACTGGAGCAGCTCCTGGAAGAAAATCCTACTCAAACGGAGAAAGAACTTGCACACGCTCTCGGAGTTACTCAACAAGCGATTTCCCATCGCTTGCATCAACTACGGAGAATTCACAAGGCAGGCCGATGGGTATGCTCAGCCCGGAGAACAAGGAGAGGCGCACTATCTTTGTTATCACGCTTTCAACTGAACGACTTATTGTACAAGATTGTAACTGGTGATGAGAAGTGGGTACATTATGAAAACACGAAAAGAAAAAAATCGTAGATTCAGTCTGGTCAACCATCAACATCCACAGTCAAAGCCAATATTCACTGCAAGAAAGTTTTGCTATGCATCTGGTGGGACATGAAAAGTGTGCTCTATTAGGAGTTGCTGAAACCGGGTGAAACTGTTAATGCTGCGCGATATCAAGAGTAACTCAAGCATTTGAGTGACGAAATTAAAGTGAAATGACCGTATACGGGAAGTGGGGCAGGCAAGTGCTCTTGATGCACGACAATACAAAGCCACACACCGCAAGGTCGACCAAAGACGTTATAAATTTATTCGCTGGGAAGTTCTCCCTCACGCGGCTTATTCACCAGACATGGCTCCTACAGACTACCACCTGTTCCGGTCTCTTCTACATCACCTTTCGGATACGCACTTCAAGTCAGTAGAGGAGGTTGAAGAAAGCATCGCAGATTGCATCCAATCAAAACCACGATCATTTTACCGTGAAGAAATTCGCAAACTACCTGAAAAATGGCACAAATGTGTCAAAAGTGACTGCGATTACTTCGAGGGTTAGATACTGATTTGTTTGTTTTATATTAAACTTTAAAATTTGACAAATAGGCACCGAATTAATTTGTTGACCTATACATCCACGGATTGAATTCTGGCGAATTCAAGGCCACCTATATTGTCTGCTGTTTGGGTTAGGTAAATCATACCATAGGCCTTGAATTGGTCAGAACGCACCTTTGTAGGGGTATATATGTGTAAACGCATACAACAATTTTCGTAGAAGTATTTTTAGTCCGAGTTCCATAAAAACAAGTATATTTATTGCAATAAACATCAAATTTTGCCACTTCTAAAGTAAAAATAAAATATAACGTTACAAGTGCGAAAAGTAAGTGATTTCTGATGAGTGTGAAGCTTGCAGCGCAAGCCACAAAGGCGGGTGCTGTCGTCGTACGAGTCAGACATCTTCTATCAGCACCTGTGGCACATGCTATTTTTTCAAAATGCGCGAAGGAAAGTTTGGTTTGAGAAGCAACGAACGTGAGACTAGCAGCGTGCAGAATCGGGGTTACGTAACTTACGGTTACTGACACAGTGTGTAAAATTGAGACGATCCATAGTGCGCATACGTCAAAGAAGAAGACTCAGATGCTTAGTATATAAAATATGGCATTTAAATTGGGTGTATGCGCCAACGTTGTTTTACTGCACTTTCCGGAAATGAGTCACTTTTCGCACGCTCCACAAGCTTCAAAACTCGAACTGACCAACCTTGAGTCGGTCAAAAAATATTCCAATATACCTACACTTGCATGTTTTTAATTTTCAAGAACGCATTCAACACTCTTTTAAAATGACTAATATACTCGTATAATCTACATATACATCCAAATATAAAGTACTTGCGTGACAATGTTAAGCAAGGTACACTACTTTTCAATTATATATATAATATACAGGTTGGTCCATTTAACTCTGCCACCGCGAATAACTTGGTTACTATTGATTGTACCGAAAAGTGTCTTCCGGATAAGTTGTTGCATTTGAAGGGGAAAAATGAGTTTTGGAAGTGAATGTCATCTGAAGGTCATATCTTATGAGATTTCGGTGTTTGCGATGATTTTTTAAATGGGACTACCTATTTTTTTGCTGACTACAAGGAAGCTGACATCAAAATTCGTCTAACCATATGCAACAACATGACCTTCGGATAACCTTCAGCTCCAAAATTCATGATTAAGTAATGGAAGTGGAAGTTCAAGGAGAATGAATTGTATCGGCACATTCAATACTTTTTCCATGTAATTCATTTTATTAAATGCTCAAAATGTTGTCCATCAACCTGAATACACTTGTCAATACGCATAATGAAGGATTCCCTGGCTTTACATATCATTTCTAGTGTAATACTTGCACACGCATTGATGATACGTTCCTTCATGTTCTCCCGTGTTGTTGGGACGTCTCGGTACACAATATCCTTGATCATTCCCTAGAGAAAGAAATCAAGAGGTGTTAAGTCAGGAGAACGCGCGGGCCAACAAACTTCTGCTCCTCGAGAAATTACTCCAGAAATGATATGTAAAGCCAAGGAATTCTTCATTATGCGTATTGACAAGTGTATTCAGGTTGATGGACAACATTTTGAGCATTTAATAAAATGAATTACGTGGAAAAAGTTTTGAATGTGCCGATACAATTTATTCTCCTTGAATTTTCACTTCCATTACTTAATCATGAATTTTGGAGCCGGAGGTTATCCGAAGGTCATGTTGTTGCACATTGTTGGGCGCGTTTTGATGTCAGCTTCCTTGCAGTCAACAAAAAAATAGGTAGTCCTATTTAAAAAACTATTGCCAACACCGAAATCTCATAAGATATGACCTTCAGATGACATTCACTTCCAAAACACATTTTCCCTCTTTAAATGCAACAACTTTTCCGGAAGACACTTTTCGGTACAATCAATAGTAACCAAGTTATTCGCGGTGGCAGAGTTAAATGGACCACCCTGTATAATACACAGTGATAGATACCGTTTCAAATAACTTTTACTGCAGTATTGGACACTATCCAACTACTTTATTCTTTGATAGTAAATGAAGTGAGGTTGGTTTTCTTATCATGTACCAAAGACATTTACTAACATTCTATAATAAAGGGCCATGTATAATTTGAAAATTACATTCCAATATTCGCAGAACTCACGCTCGACAGTGGCGGTAGCTTGAGGTATGTCGCGCAGTGTGTTTAGACTCAAAAACTCTGAACATGATCATACGTGGTTATTATATAGAAGCCAGAAATATATGGGCTGATCCACAAACCTTCAGTCAGTTTTTTATGGTCAAAGTTTCGAATTGGTTGAGATTTGGATATGATATAGTGTGCACGGAAATGTGAAAATTATACAATTTTCAAATCTACAGGCTTTACATTTTTTGAGAAACACGTGTTTCAATTTTGTTAGTCTTATGAATTGGATTTATGTCTTCTAATATTTATAACTTTCAGCCGCGCCGGGATGAAATATGACCTAATGCTTTATCGCGTAAAAAAGTCTGATCTTTCTGAATATGAAATCAATTTTGAGTTCATTCTCAGTAAGCGTCAAAAAAACAAGTTTCTGAAACTTTTTTTGTCATGAATATGCGAAAGCCCCCCAAAAAAATGATTTTATTTCACTGTTTCAGAAAGTAAACATTTTGAAGTGTATCCTTATAATTTTTAGTGTAAGATGAAAATGTATACCATTATATCGTAATCAAATGGGTATAAATACTCTAAAGATCACTAGATTTCGGAATGTTTGATAAAAAAATTACGTAATGAATTGTTGGTTTTTGCCACATGAAAAAATAGCTCTCCCTCTCCTTCTGCCTCTCTCGACGCCGTATTTAAGTTCTTAGTATCTGTCTAAATTCTGTTATTGATCATCATTAGCGGACGCTATCGCCCCGGTGCTTCAACTATGAGACGATTTGAAAAAGAAAGATTGTTCGCACTTGAAGCTAATGGGAATAATTATGACGCGGTTATGAACATTTCAAGTAGATTGAAAGAAGATTTTCAATGGTGGATTTCTAACATAGCTACAGTCAACGCTCCTCTCAATGAACCTTCTTTTGATTATGAGATTTTTAATGACGCTTCTCGTACAGGTTGGAGGGTGTATAAAGGAGCTCTCCGCGGGATCGCGGGTAATTGTCAATCAATTTTCAGCAAGCTCCAATGGACCGACTGTCACGGAAAAAAACCCCAAATTGGGTGTAAATTCGTACCCCTAACTTTAACGATTTAATTTAACAATTATCACAAAGCGAATAATATCCCGTTCGTCTTTTTCTTTACCAGAAATTCAGCTTTACAAAGCTTCAGTCGATTCTCCACTTGCCAGCTACCTTTAGTTTCTCGACTTTTTAGACTATGATCTCATCAGAGCCGACTAGTAACCTTGCCACCTCACAGATAAATCATCGGACTGAAAATTACTTACTCTCTCAATTCAATATGATATTCAACAAGCTTTTTTCTCGACAGTGTCTACAGCTGACTCTGACTTCCAATGACCAATACCAGATCTTCGTGTTAAGTTGTTTTGTTGATTGTTTGATGTGAAAAAGTAATTTTGACAATTTTTCAGATTTTTAGACAAAAAATAGGGTCGTTATTAATGCCGAGTCAATATAATCGTTACGGAGTTTTTTGATTTTTTGTGTATATTCTTGGATTATTTATGCGAATTTAATTATGATACCGTCTTTACTTTACCTTGAAAACTGCACGATATAGTTTAAAATGTTTACTTTGTCATACAAAATACTTGTTATAATTTAGAAAATTTGTTTTTGGGCCTTGGAATATACTTCTTTGACAAATAATGTCCAAGGAACGTGTTTTTGGCATTTGATGAGGGTATACCTTACAACTAATTTCGAATTCTGTATAAACTCTTTCATACGAAAACACATCAGGCCATATTTTTTCTAACTACTGGAAGTGTTAAAAGTGAGGCTGAAAATTTGTCGACAACGATCTAATTCGAAACACTGGAGAAACTGATCAACATGTTTTTTGTGAGGCGTGCGGCTTAGAGATGTTGAAATCGGAAAATTTTCATATCTTATGGTTAGTGTGCGTTATAATGAATTCAAATTTCAGCTAAATCGAAATTTTTAACTTAAAAGGTTGGTCGACAGTTCATGGACCTGGTCATATTCAAAAATGCTTTGCATGTGAAATTTTCAAAGAATACAACTGCAGTGTTCAAAAAATTTCAGTTCAGAAGATTTCGTAAAGACTCCTTAGAACAGTTTCGATTCATGCGACCAAATGTCGTATAGTTCGGCAAGCATCGTGAATACAAGGTACGTGAAATGAGCACGGAAGATCAAATTGATGAAAAAAATTGTCACAAGCCACGGCTACGTGCCTGTTTAGAATGTATCATCCAAGCAACACAGAAAATGTGAGGAAAGTGACAGTTTGATTATTCTGGAATACCGCAATGTAACGTAAATTTATAGCTAATCTAACGTTCGCGAGTTCTCCTGGCTCCTTACAATAAAACTCAAGAAAAACCACTCCAGTGAGTATCTTTATTCCAATCTGCTGGAGTTCAAATTAATTTAAAGGAACTCCTCTTATTCGTGGGTAGATGATGTGATTAAAATGGCCATCCGAAAAGACATTACTCTTTTTAAGTTGTTTGTTTAATAGACTCGGATTTTTCACGTCACAATTTTCTTCTCACGACATATAACAGACCAGAATTCTTTATGCCGTGGCTGCCTGTCTATTCCATTTAACTAAATTTTATCGCCACTAAACCAGAGTTTTTCACGCTGTGACCGTCTACCAGACTTGGGTTTATCACACATAGTCTCAGTCTCGGATTGCTCACTTCAGAGCTATCCACTATTGACGGTTCGCTGAAGCTTTCAAGCTAATCTAACTCGGCCGTGAATTGATACAAACATTAAAGAAGAAAGAAAGAAGCAAATATTAGTTGTACTTCAGTTGTTTTTCTCAATAAGAGCACTTCGGGACTGTAGGGAGAGGAATCTCCAAGAAATGAAGTACTCCGAATCTCTAGTAAAACGCTGACGACCTGGAAAAAATGTATGCCATCCCGATCAGGGCGCTTTGACTTCTGTGACGCGCTTCCAAGTGCGCAGTGACACACCGCATATGTGTTATTCATTTATGTTTTTTATACACAGCGTCTGCAGGCAATTATTCACATTAGTTATAGAAAGTGTTATGATTATTGAAGAGTTATCAAAAGTAATAAGGAACTTTATTCTCAACTTGAACATAACGTGCTTTTTTGACCTACAAAGCGGGACGAGAGTAGCTTATTATTTCCTCTTCACTTTTTTCACTCATCCAAGCGATTTTTCGCATTTTTATATTAACACAGTTTAAACAAATGTAGTAAAGGAGAAAAAAGTAACACTTCAACAAACACAACAGAACAAATTCAGAATCACTTCAGAATCAACCTGAGAGAAATGCATGGTTCGGCAAAAGTACTCGGCGGAAATGGAGAATACAAGAAAGTGATATTAATTATTCTTCAAATATTGCTGACTTCATAATCGACGAACTGAGGAGAGTGTGACCGGACGATATACGCATGGCTGATGGATTTGCATTTGCAAAGCAGTGGCATTCTTTTCACTAGTCCACTTGCAAAACAGAAAGCTCTGGTGTAGTAGTAATCTTTATTGTTCCCCTTGGGGTTACAAGGACTTCCCTTTTCCTCTTCCTTTACAATATTTTTTTACATGTTTTCTTAACCTATTCTTACCCTAATTCTTACTTCCTACCTTATCCTTACTTAATTTCTAATTGCCTGTGTCCTGTGCCATTGCCTTGCCATTCCCTTACTTTCCCTCTTATCCTTTTCTCACTTTTTATCCTTATCTTTACTTAACCTTATCCTATTTTACCTTATTCTATTCCCTAATTCGTCCTTATCCTAATCGACTTCCATTTCCCATTCATCTCTCACTCTTTCATTCTCTTGTACATCCCTGATCCTTTCCAATTCTCTCATCCAGACTTCTCCCACCCCCTCCTCACCTAACATCTCCCTCACCACCTCCTGCCAGCTTTCCTCCCTTCTATCCCAGCCTACGCACCTTTCCCATACGTGCTCCCATGTTTCCTCCTCCCCCCCGCACACCCAACACCTTCTCTTTTCCTCTTCTTCCCAGTACCTTGCCTCCTTCATCTCGCTTCCTAACCTAAATCTTGCCACCCTTATCCACCTGCTTTCTCCCCATCCCTTTCCCAGATATCCTGGTATCCCTTCTCCTTTCACTAGCCTGTACCATCTGTTGTACCTCGATTCCCTTATTTTCTCCCACCTCTCTTTTCTCTGTTCTTCCCTCTCTCTCTCCTCTATTTCCCTAAACTCCATCTCGCCCCTCTCCCTTCTCGCGACTACCTCTCTACTCTCTACTCCCCTTTCCGCAAAGAAACTTTCCCTTTCTCTTTCCCACCTCGATCCCTGCCTCCCAGCTTCTGCCTTGTCCCTTATCTCTTCCCAGCATCTCCTAGCTAACTCGCTACCCTCCCCTCGCTCCAGCTTCCTTTCAAAATTCCATGCCCTTCTCCCTGCCCTAATCCTTAGTTTCTCCCTCTGTAGTTCCTCCCTTACTAGATATCCCGGTGTTCTCCCATCCACTCCTAATGTCCATCTCAAAAATCTATCCTGTACCGCCTCGACCGCCCTCCACTCCCTCCACCCCCATATCTCCGATGCATACTCTATTACCGTCCATACTAGCCTGTCAAATAACCAAATCCTTTTTTCCCAATCCCTCCCAAACCTTCTTTTTCCTATTCCCCATACCTGCCTCATTACTACCCCTGCCTTCCGTACTCTCTCTTTCACCTGTGCTTCCTGTCCCCCATTGCACTTTACTCTATACCCTAAATAGCTGAACTCTTTCACCTCCTCTATCCTTTTCCCTTTCCATCTCCAATCTATGTTTTTCCTTCTACCGCCTCCTTTCCTAAATCTCATAATCTTTGATTTCCCTACATTTACCGTCAGCCTTTTCCTATCCATATACCTTTCTAACTTCCTAATCATTACCTCCATTTCCTCTTCACTTTCCGCTAGTAACACTATATCATCCGCATAGGCTAAAGTGCATACCCTGCCGCCGGCTAACTCCACCCCCCCAACCCTTCTCCCTCTCCCCATTTCCTATTCTAAGTCCGCCAGCAGCAGGTTGAACACAAGCGGACTGAGCGGACATCCCTGCCTTACCCCCCTCGCTGTCCAAAACGCCTCTCCTAGCTTTCCCCCGCTCCTTACTCGACTCTTTGTTTCCTTGTAAATTTCCTCTATCCTTACCCTTAGCCCTTCCCTCACCCCTCTCCTTTCCATAGTCTCCCACAGCACCTTCCTGTTCACTGAATCAAAAGCAGCTTTCAGGTCCACAAAAAACGCCACCATCTTTCCCTTATCCTTTCCCACCTGCCTATTGATTAAATAATTAAGTACGTATATATTGTCAATGGTGCCCATGCCTTTTCTAAAACCCGTTTGGTTTTGTGGTATCAAGCCCTTTTCTTCTACCTCTCTTTCTAACCTATCCGCTAATGTCATCGCATACACCTTATATAGAGTTGGCATCAAAGTCACCGCCCTATACTCTTCTACCCTTTTCCCCTCCCCCTTCTTAACTATCGGCGCTATCAATCCCTCCCTCCAATCCTCTGGCCAGCCCTCCCCCACCCAAACTCTGTTACATGTTTTCCATATCCACTGCTCCATTTCTTCCCCCCCATACCTCCATACCTCGCTAACTATTCCATCCCCCCCTGGTGCCTTTCCATCCCTCAGCTTTCCTATCACCTTTTTAATCTCTTCCCTCTGCAGCTCCCCTTCCCCGTCCCCCTTCCTATTTACCGACTCCCCGCCTTCTATTACCTTGCTTTCTACCCCGCCTAATAATCCCATGAAATACTCCCTCCACTCCTGATCTCCTATTTCTTCATTCACCCTCTTCCACTTCTTTCTTTCCCTATTAACTATCTCCCATACCTTGCTTTCTGTCTTTGCTTCCGCTGCTTCTTTTATGAATCCCTCATTTTCTTTCTTTTTTCTCTCCTCGCATAGCCTATTATATTCCCTTCTTCCCTTTCTATACGCGTCCCCTTCTCCCTCCCCCTTTCTCCATTTCCTTAGACTCTGCCTAACTTCCGCTTTTTTTCTCCTACATTCCTCATCCCACCATCCCTTTTTCGCTTCCCTCCCCCGCCCTCCTACATCTAAGGCTCGTCTAAACTCCCTTATTCTTTTCTCTATCTCTTTCCCTACATCCACTTCTCCTATACCCTCCCATTTGACTTCTGTTCTAAACCTCATCCTACCCTCCTCCGTCCAGTCTCCTCTACTAGTTCCCCCTACTCTTTTTCCCTTCCTTGTCCTAGCCACTGCCCCCCTCAACCACACTATTACCGGGTGATGATCCGAGTCAACCCTATCCCCAATCTCTATCCTTTTGACCCTATCCCTCACCTCGATGTCTCCTATAGCGTAGTCTATCACTGTCACCCCTGCCCCTCCTACATACGTAAATTCCCCCTCCTCATCCCCCTCTATGTTCCCGTTCATTATTGCCCATCCTGTCTCCTCTAAAAATTGCACCAGCTGCCTACCTTCCGAGTTTATTTTCCTGTCCTTTGATTTCCTACTCCTACTCTCCTCCTCTCCTTCTCCCCAGCATCCTCCCCCCTCCTGCCCTGTCCTGGCATTAAAATCACCCCCCACTAACACTTTTACCCCTCCCTCTATCTCTTCTGCCCGCTTCTTCAATTCCCCTATCTTCTCTTTTAGGTCCCCATTTATGTATATTCCTACTACTACCCATTTTTCCCCCCCTACACTTATTTTCCTTGCTATCATGCCCTCTTTTACCTCTTCCCTCCCTCCCGCCCCACTTACTATCTCCCTTCTTACCCCTGACAGCATTCCGCCTATTGCTCTTCCCTTCCTATTTTTTCGCACCGCATACTGCACTTCCCATTTATACCCTACTGGCAACTTATTTCTAATCCTTTCCCACCCCTTCTTTTCTATCCATGTCTCCATTAGAAATATTACATCCCACTCCCCTAGCCCCCTCCAGAAATCTTCATCCTTTCTCGCGAGCCCCGCCACATTCCAAAAAGCTACTTTCCACCCCTCCCTTACTGTCTCGCCTACTCCCCTCTCTCTCCTCCTTATCTCCCTCCCCACCTGCCTCTGTCCCCCCCCACTACCCATTCCCCCGACTGCCTTTCACTACGTACCCTTCCCTGTGCTTCTATACTTCCCTTTTGTCTTTCCTCGCTTGCTGACCTTTCCCTATCGCTTTCCCCGACTTTTCCCCTCCCCTCCCTTTGCCCCCCTTCCCTCGCTCTCCCTGTACCATCTCTAAGCACCTCTCCTATCTCATCCCACTTCCACATTTTCCCTTCTATCCAGATCTTTGCATACCCTATTCTTACTCTGTTTCCCCTTCTCTCCTCAATAGCTGCTATCTCCCTCAACTTCCATTTCATTCTTCTCTCTGCCCAGGTGAGATCCTCGTCTATTCTCTCCTCCCTCCCTTTGAGTAGGCTTTTTCTTCCCATTACTCGCTTCTTTTGCTCCCTATTTCCTAGTCTTGCTATCCATATCCCCTTTTCTCCCCCCTTTTTCGCGCCTACCTCCCACATATCCTTTACCTCGACCTCTACCCCTATCAGCTGCAAAATCTTTTTCAACTCTTCCTTTTCTCTTCCCTTCTCAAGTCTCGCTCCTCTCACTACTATATTTCCCCTTCTTTCTTCCCTTTCTTTCCTCTCTATGGCCCACTCCATCTCTTTTAATCTATCTATTGCTACCTGCGCCACTTCCGCATTCCCCTGTACCTGCCTTTCTCCCCCTCCTTCTGCACTCATCTTTTGTAATTCTAACAGCCTCTCCTTTACCCTTTCCATCTCCCCCCCTCTCCGCTCTTCTACCTCTTCTAGTCTTTTACCTAGATCCCTTATCATTTCCTTCATCTCCCCCCTCTCTACTGCCCACTGCTCTTCCCTTCTAGTCATTTCGCCTTTAATCTTTTCCATTTCTTCCCTGATCCCCCTTCCCTGCCCTTTGACCTCCTCTAGACCTATCTTTAGCTCTTCCCTAATCAACCTTAGCATATCTTGTATACCCCCTCCCTCTGCCTTCCCTTCCTCCCCTGTCTTACCCTCCGGCGACCGGTGCACTTTCCTGCTTTTCCCAAATACTCTTTCTCTTTCCTGCAACCCGTCTACCTCCTCCTCCCCTTTTTCCCCCTCCTCCTCCCGCTTTCTCTTCCATAAGTCTAGCACCGTCGCCGATCCCAGGCTATGCCTCCTATCCCTCCCTAACGCTGCTACTGCCCCCGGCCTACCTTTCTTTTTCCCCTCCTCTTCGCTGTTCGCCCCTTCTTTTTGGCCACCCGCGTTACTCATACTCTTTCTCTCCTTCACCGCTCCCTACCTTATCTATCCGCCGCCTACCTGTCTACCCTATCCCCCTTCTTACTCCCTAGGTGTCACTGCCTCTTCCTATCTTATCCGACTCGTTGCCGTCCGCCAGCTCTTTCTGCCTAACCTCAAAACTCTCCCCCTTCTTTCTTTTTCACCCGCCCTTTCCTTCTATCCCTGCCTCCCTATTACCTTCACCCGACCTCCCGTCTATGTCTTTCCCGCTCCTTCTCTGCCCTATTTCCTTTTCTCCTCACCTTTGCTATCCTGCTAAATTCTCGCCTTTTCTCTCGCACTCTTTCGCACACCTGTCACTCACATTCAAACGGAAACGGAAGTCCGAAAGCTCTGGTGTTAAACAAATATGTACGAGGACCAAAGAACTTCAAGGCTAGCGACAGTTGGTTACATAAATGAGTAATATAGATACGAGAGTCCTAACCCCAAAGATGGCGGCGTACCGGCTGATCTTGATTCCTACCTTACCGGCAATCGGTATGTTACCACCACGATGGTAAGCCTTACCCACAAAATTGGTACCGACTATTAACACAGATGACGCTACCAGTATTTTTACCCAATTTTACCGACAGGCAGTTTGCCAATGAATTATTTGCTTGGTCGGTTGAACAGCCATTTTGATTTTTGCTTAGTCGGATGAGTAGCTATTTTGATTATTTGCTTGGTCGGATGAACAGCCGATTCGATTTTTTCATCGTCAGACAGTTTGATCATGAGATTTTTTGCTTGGTCGGATAAGCAGCCATTCTGATTTTTTCGCCGTCGGATGAGCAGACATTACACATTTTTTTATTGTTAGATGGTAAACATTTCACCGACGAAATTGCTATCTCTGATCTTACCAACAGTTGGTGTTACTAAGTGTTGCCGCAGGTTTATCGTATGTGGCGCCCCCTCCATCGCATTATCGATCAATCGATATTCCATCGATCGGCTCTGCGTGATGTTTCCAATGCTCTCCGCAAGATAGCAAGTTTTTTTTTATTTATTCTATCATGCGGTTGGGGGTGGATGTTTCAAAAAATATTTGTTGGATGCTTTGAATAGATCGTCAAATTTTTCTCACGGAATGCAGGTCGAGACCTGTGAAACAGGGTATTTTTATTGTGCGAAGGTGGTAGTGGGGGTGAAATAAATCTTTTCAAAATAGCGGTTGAATGCTTTTGAATACATCGTGAAATTTTTTTCCCACGAAACACCGGGTGGTATTGACAATAAACCAGTCTGGGGGCAAGGGGAGGGTGGGTCCATAAAAATTCCTCCCACAAAATTCTTCTCACAAAATGCGTGTCGAGACTTGTCCGATGGGAAATTGTAATGGGAGACGGGTGGTATATAAAACGTGAGCCTATTCCGATATTCACACTGTTCTCATCGCCTCTTCGCGTCGTGAATTGCTCTTACTTGTAGAGAAAATGAACTCTGATTGGAACGCAATGAATCTAACAAAAGTTAACCATGTCAGCCGCCTAGAGAATCTACCAACCAAGAAGATGTCCTGACTCGAAATTGGGAGTGTGTATGACGTCACCGGGTTACGACTGATCAAAACAATATTCGGGGTGTGTGTTCTGACGACGATCGATAGAAAATATAATGTCTTCGTACCACCAAGAATCGTGAGGGTTCTACAAGAAGATTCCGGTCAGCTGACTGAAATGTGTAATATGGCTGGGGAAAATCGTCTGCAAATAAAATACCTTGGTGGGAAATTCAACAAGTTTGAATTTTCATGCAATTAGGTGCTGTAAATAAACTTTGCGATCCCCTCAACTTCTACAAAATTCATTCGCGAGGAGATAAAAGCGGGTGTGCTGGAGATGGAATAGTCAGTCTTCTACATAACGTCTGTCAGTAAAATTGAGCACAACATTCCCACTCCTCAACATGGCGATTATCCTACACGTGCAATGTTTTATAGCCCATAACATAAAGTTTGTACCCAAGGAAGTCGCAGTCATCAACGTAAACGGGCAGGGTTTGGATTACATCATTTTCAGGCAGCCCTATGATTTGGCAAGCTTACCACTTGAATGTAGAGCTACCAATGTATGGTTGACACACAATCACCACGGAATATCATGGAATACGGGCAACAAATCTCACGTGAATGTATCGAAGATTGTGAGAAAAATGGTGGGAAATGCGTGTTACGTATACGTCAAAGGGGCGGAGAAGAAAGCATGGCTGATGGAGATCGTCGATGCTACAACGAGGGTTATTAATATGGAAGATTTGCACATTATGCCCCCTGCACTGGAAAGATTGAGGTATATGGAAGTGGCACCCTGGCATGACTTGAACCATGGATACTTGCCAGCGAATAACCTCCAGCAAGCAGCAGCGCCAGGCTCGATTTGGTATAATGACAACCCTGACTACATCCCGGCGTACAACTGCGCCTTTGAAAATGTGCAGCGACTGAGGAGTTGGTATTCGAAGGAGTGTACAAGCTCCCTCGAGAAATCCTTCCGTCTGTACAAAGAATTGGACGGTTTAAGGGCAATGATGTCCAAGGATATAACTTTTTTACCAGAAGAATTCATCTACACGTTCGCATCAAACGCCATCGATGATGTCCGGGATAAACTGTCTGAGAATACGAAGATGGATGACAAGATCGCCAGTTGCCGCAGATGCCTCCAGCATTAGGCACTAGGAACCGATGGCGATATAGCGGATGGGCCAAATCCTCTAGTAAAAGACTGCCTGGAATGCAACCGTCTGCCTAAAAAATGCTCCCAATATGCACAAAAATACCTGTAGAATTGATTACAATTATATTGTTACAAAGGGTGAAAGCACCCGTTTTGCCCCCACTTTAATGATCTAGTAGTCATCATAGATAAAAGACGTTGTGACGTGGATTTTTCCCGCTCTTCGGTCACTCGGATAAAATGACCGAGAACTTACCGCGTGCACAATAATTTGGCATCCACGATGTACCCTGGATCTAAAACAATATCGCAAAGTTTTTGTTGGGCGCCTGGCGTGATTAACACGCCTCGAAATCATTAATACGCTATTCCTCGGGCATATGCTCGATAGCTCAGTACCGCGGCGAGGGGAGGGGTAATTTTTGGAGAGAGAGAGAGACACTCGAAATATACATGCTATTTAACAAAAGTAAAATGAAATCTTATATTTCACAATAGCGGTGATACAAAACAAAAAAAAATATAATTCAAAAATCGCTCGTCGCGAGTCTAAAACTAAACATAGAATTACACGTAACCTACTCTATTTCTTACTCTGATGAGCTCGCGGCTCCCTAACTAAAACGTCACTCGACGATCGCAAAATCCTCATACGCAATTCTCAATTCGCAAATTCGCCATTTGTTCTCTATGGCGATTACTGCTCGAAACGAAACTAAAACTAATTATTCGACGGTGCGCCGTCAGGTCTCGCAACTTAAAACACCATGCTCAAACTTCTCGTCTCAACTGCTGCGCAACGCAACGGCAATTTCGACTATACATCGCCTAACCTCGACTAAACACTATCTTAACTAAACGTAAACTTAACTAAGCGCAAGCACCACTACATTTAACTTCAACTATACACAAGCTCAAAGTAACTCAACTCAACCTACATTATCTTAACTAACGGGTACGGAACTCAATGCAGGCGCAACTAAACACAACCTAAACTATACGCAATCGCAACGCATCCGAACTTAATTCTTTTCAAAATCCTCCAAAACGTTACCCGCTAATCCGAGCAGTCCAATTCGGCACTTCCCGACCTACTCGAGAGGTGACACAAAAAAAAAAACGATAACGCGGCTCGACCCGGTACAGCGAAATTCGGCTATACTTGATTTCACTAACGAGAAAGATTCAACTGAAACCCGTGACTCTACTCAACTTTTTCAGAAACTCAGAATTTACTTTACTCTAACTCACGTACTCAGGCTACGGTCATCAAGCAGGAGAATCGGCAAAAGAATTTCGAGTACTTTTCTACAACGCAAATCCAAAACGGCTATCCGTTACTCGGCAAGCCTTTTCGCAATTATGCTCGAAATTCAATCGCGGGGATAGAAGCAGCGCTTACCTTCTACATCCTTGCCACCCCCTTTCCATTCCCCTCGCGATTTTTGGGCGACTCCATTGCTTCGCGGAACTCCCCCCAAAACGTGACTACTAATCACGACCGCCAGAACTAGAGAGCTTTCAAAAACCTACCACCTGCCGCAACACGGATCTCGATACGCCATCCCACACGTGACGTCATACCCCCAAGAATACGCAATAATCGATCCGTCATCGATTTCGTCGATCGCGCAACTCGACGCGCACCTTCGATAGCATCGCTGCGCAGAACTTAAAGCTAGCTCGCAATCTCGTCCTCCGCGCAGCTCCATGACGTCTTGGCGGTGAGCGTGGTGCTCCCTCGTCGCTAGTGGTCCATCGCAAGTTCGCCGGTCAATTGTTGGCGGGGTGAAGGGGAAGAGGCTGCGGCGCGCCGGCCGCCAGCGGGAATCGCGTCCACCTTGGATTCCCGCGATGCGGGGATCTGCGTCGGCACCCCCTCCGCAGCCTTGACATCCTTCCTTCGCAATTGTCGCTAGTCCGCCACTTCGCACTTTCCTCGAATTTGGTGTCGACTTCTTGCTTGATGCCGTTGTAGCTCGAAAAATAAAAAAACAAAAAAAAACTGAAATATCTTACGCTGGTCGCTAAAGTGTCCCCTCTCGTAGTTTCGGATGCGTGACTCTAGTCCTGGCGCTCTTTTCCAAAAACTTCGCGACTCAATTTCGGAAATTCCTAAATTTTTGGTTCCGCCCAGGGTTCAAGGAGCCCCTTGTAACGGGCATCAAAAATGCCACGTTACAACGTTTATAAACCTCTTATGTCTTTCAAAAGAATAAAGTTGCTGCGTCAACCAACATTATTGTGAAAACAGTGTTGAAGATTGAAATTTGAAAAACTGGTAAATTCGAAAAATTAACGACGGAGCCAGGAATCGAACCTGGTATCTAGCGATGCTTTACCGGATTCTTACTTCACTAGACCACCTAGCCGCCCTGACTCTGATATCATTAATTCTTCTCATCACCAGTAAGTTGAAATTTGTTTTCTTGTGCTGTTGTATGTGTGAATATCAAGTGTTCTTTCTCTTCGAGCACAACTGTAAGAATGTCTGTGAGTGTGTTTACATTTTGGGAACTTACGCTTCTGATGCGAAGCCCGTAAGACAGTCAATGACCGTCTAATAATTGAAATGCGGATATGCATTATCAATATTAACATTAATCACGAGGCCTTTTCATTGTTGAAGATATAAATTTGAAAAACTGGTAAATTCAGAAAATTAACGACGGAGCCAGGAATCGAACCTGGTATCTAGCGATGCTTTACCGGAGCCTTACTCCACTAGACCACCTAGCTGCCCTGACTCTGATGTCGTTAATTCTTCTCATCACCAGTAAGTTCAAATTTGTTTTCTTGTGCTGTTGTATGTGTGAATATAAAGTGTTCTTCCTCTTCGATTATTGTAAAAACAGTCGTGTTTCAGACTTTAAACGAGAAACACATATCACGCAATTAAAGCATTTTCACAACATTTTCTTCACGCTCTTGATTTTTGACTTGATAATTAAACTCGCGGATCCATATTTATTTCCGTAACGTCAAAGTACGTTACATTGGTGTCAGAAGCGGGATCTTGAGTTTCTTTTCAATCGAGTCAATTCAGTGCGCGAACTTTAATTATGAGCAATAGTCGTATGACGCGCTCACGTCGAAGGGTAAGTAGCGGAGAAGAACCTTTCATTATGGAGAATCCGCGGATCCCTGAAACGATTCCGTCACCTTCAGTGGACCCTCTTCCAATTCCTTCGACGGTCTCTCAGATTGATCTGCTGAAGATCATCTCCCGAAAACAAGAAGCCGCTGAACGTCAACAACAGCAACTTCTTCAGCTGCTTCTTGGTCAACAAGAACAACGAGAAAAAGAGTTGGAGCAGCGGAGGCTTGATAGAGAAGCTCAAGAACGATCCGAGACCAGTCTTCATGAACTGTTCCGGACGACTGTGGCAGCTCTTCAGGCTGTTCATTAGGTGAACGGCTCAGGAGAACCGGCTGTCACCCCTCAAGGTTCCGGAGTCGTTACTCCGCTTCCCTCTCCTGTTGCCTCTCCTGTTCCCGTTCCCGCTGTTCGGCAGGTCCAACATCCAGGACGGTTCCAGGATGTACGAGACTCAAGGTCTGTGCCTTTTATTATGGAAATAGATGAATCCCCAATTGGTAGAACAACAGTTAATAATGAGGTTGGCTTTTCCGAGCCTCTGCCTCAGGTTCAACCTCGTTATTCCCATTTCAGTCAATTAAACAATATAAGATTTCCTGGGGTTGCTTCTCAAATTAACGAGAAACCCTTTTATCCTTTAAAACCGCCAATTTTTGATGAAAAGATTCCATGGGCAGATTATGAACGTCAATTTAATACTATTGCAAAGCATAACCAGTGGGACTCCGCCATGAGGGCCCACAGCCTTGCCTCTTGTCTTCGAACGCCGGCTTTGAATGTTTTAACGGCATTATCTGAAGAAGAAATTTCCGATTATGAAAAACTTAGCTCCGCGCTTAAATTAAGATACGGAAATGACCATCTGACAAAATTGTACACAGCTCGATTACAGACTAGAAGACAAGGACGAGACGAAGACCTAGCGTCACTTAGCCAAGATATTGAACGGCTTTCTCGTGTAGCTTTGCCAGATCACGAGCCGTCTCGTAATTTATTAGCGACACAAGCTTTCTTAAACGCAATCAATGATCCAGAAATTGAAATGGCCGTCGGGACATCGGGTCTCACTTCTTTACGGGAGGCGACGGCCAAAGCCCTTGAGGTGGAGGCAATGCGAAAACAATATTTCGGGTTGAGCAAGCTTCGTCGGATTGAGGTGTCCAAAAACACCTCAGATAGACGAAGTTTTGAACACTCGGAGGACCCAACGCCTCAAAATTATAGAAATAAAAATAACAATAGTAATTTTAAACCAAGAAATCGAGGTTCTTTTCAAAACCAGAAAAACAAGCGCATAATTAAGAACGCGGTCATGATAAGTCAAACTGGCTTGACTTGTATATTTTGTAAAAAAACAGGCCATCACGCCAATCATTGTTTTCCAATTAAAAAAATTAGTGGAGAACTGATGCAGGGCTCGAATCCAAACTCTTATAATTGGCGTCAGAAAAATATAGAAGTAGGGGAAGCAAATCCTCGGTCGAGTTCTTCAAGAGGAACTCACCCAAAAAACTAATTCCAGATGATTTGTCGGGGCGAAAATCATCGCAGATTGTTAGGAGTGAAAGACCTCTTAGAAAACAGTTTTTAATTAGAAGTCTACGACAGTCTGGTCTTTACGCGCGCGGTACTGTAAATGGCGTCGATTGTTTATGGGTAATAGACACCGGCGCGGAAGTAACCGTAGTTCGATCGGATTTCTTTAAATCCGCTGACCAGATTGTTCCCTCTTTATCTCTGCGAACAGCCACTGGAGAGACGACCCCGGTTTTGAGACAGGTTACTGTCCAAATTAACCTTTTTGGGTGTATCGACTCTCCACATAAGGTTTTTATAGCAGATATAGAGAATGAAGGTATTTTGGGAATAGACTTTCTGACAGCTCATAACTGTGTTATCTCGACCAAGAGAAATTCACTAGCTTCAAACAATCGCGAAATAACTCTTTGTACGAATAGAAATGGAATTTATTGGACTCCTCCTAGAATTCGGGAAATAGAACTTTCAGAGGATGATTTTCAACAACATTTTCCTTTAGATTTACGGAGCCTTGTTGGGAAATCTTCGATTTCGTTCAATTCAGCTCAGGTAGAATCATTTAAATCTCTTTTGCTAGAATTTATAGATTCTTTCGCCAAAGATAGTGGTGATAAGGGCCGATGTACTTCTGTCAAGCACAAGATCGACGTCGGAGAGAGTTCACCAATAAAACAAGCTCCTCGAAGACTCGCTCTCAACGCCCGAGAAGAGGTGAAGAAGCTTGTAGAGGACATGTTAATGAACGATGTGATTGAACCATCGTCTAGTCCCTGGGCTTCACCAATCGTCCTTGTTAACAAAAAGGACGGATCCAAACGGTTTTGTATCGATTACAGGAAGCTGAACGATATGACGAAGAAAAATTCTTACCCTCTACCCAGAATCGACGAGACACTCGACCTGATAGCTGGTGCACCTTGGTTCAGCACCATAGATCTTCAGGGTGGATACTGGCAGGTCGAAATGGATCCTCTAGATAAAGAAAAAACAGCTTTTGTTACGGGTTTAGGAGGATTATGGCAGTTCAAGGTTATGCCGTTTGGTTTAAGTAATGCCCCGGCTACCTTTGAACGAATGATGGAGGCTGTTCTCCATGGGCTCACTGGTAAAATATGCCTCATCTATTCAGACGATATAATCGTTTTTGGCAAGAACTTTGAAGAAGAAGTTCAAAATCTCAGACAAGTCTTCGCTAGGCTGAAGCAAGCAGGCCTAAAAATGAGCCCGAAAAAATGCCATCTGTTCCAGAAAGAAGTAGGCTTCCTCGGACATATCGTCTCAGCACAAGGTGTGAAGACCGACCCATCCAAAATCGAGAAGGTTTCTTCTTGACCGACACCTAAGAATGAAGGACAAATTCAAAGCTTTTTAGGCCTTTGTTCGTATTACAGAAGATTTGTAAAAGGTTTCGCTAGTATAGCTAAACCTCTCCATCACTTGACCGGAATCAAGATTCTTTTTGACTGGATCCCAGAATGCGAAGAGGCTTTCAAGAAATTGAAAGAAAATCTTATTTCTTCGCCGATTTTAGCTTATCCAGAGGTCGAACTTCCTTTTATTTTAGATACGGATGCCTCTCTTTCAGAAATAGGCGGGGTTCTGTCACAAATTCAGGGAGGTCGGGAGAGAGTAATAAGCTATTTCAGCAGAGTTTTGAATAAAACCGAGAGGAATTATTGTGTCACTCGTAGAGAACTTTTAGGTGTTGTTAAGATCGTAGTACATTTTCACCATTATCTGTACGGCAGGAGATTGTTGATACGTACAGATCATCCTTCTCTCAGGTGACTACTTTCGTTTAAATCTCCCGAAGGTCAGGTAGCTAGATGGATAGAAAGGCTCGGTCGGTACGATTTTGATATTCGTCATCGAGCAGAAATTCATCATGGAAACGCCGATGCTCTCTCTCGAAGACCCTGCGCGGAAATGCCAGAGTGTAAACAGTGTGCCCGATTGGAGAAAAACCGTGACCCCTCTCTTATAATACGGAAGATTTCTTTCGAAAATAACCAGGAGGAATGGAGAAAATCGCAACAAGAGGACGACGCTTTGAATCAAGTGAAGTCTTGGAAAGAAGCAGAAACTCGCCCGGACTGGCAGGATATATCTTTAGCCGAGCCAGATTCAAAAATTTATTGGGCTTAATGGGACTCTATCCTTTTAATTGATGGAATTTTATACCGAAAATGGGAATCTGCAGACTTGAAAGAAATCAGTTGGCAACTTTTGGTTCCCAAGTCACGAGTTCCGGAGATTCTTGCTCTTCATCATGATCCTCCTACAGGCGGACACTTCGCTTCAAATAAAACTCTGGGCAGAATTCGCAACTTCTACTTTTGGCCCCGTTGCCGGATGGACGTTGAAGATTGGTGTCGAAGATGTCGAATCTGCACGGAAAAGAAAGGACCTCGAGCGAAAGGACAAAGCTCTCTTCAAATTTACAACGTGGGAGCTCCATTTGAAAGGACAGCGATGGACATTCTCGGACCTCTCCCGATAACCCATTCTGGAAATAAATATGCTTTGGTTATTGCTGATTATTTTACTAAGTGGCCTGAAGTGGTCCCTCTCTCTAATCAAGAAGCCTCCACTGTAGCACAGGCATTCGTTAAAGAGTTTATTTGTAGACACGGAGTTTCTCTAGAACTTCATACTGATGAAGGCCGAAATTTTGAGTCAACCTTAATGAAAGAGGTCACCCAGATTTTAGGGGTAAGAAAAATTCGTACGACTCCTCAGCATCCGCAATATGACGGCATGATAGAGCGTCTGAATCGATCCTTGCTACAGTTTTTGTCGTCCTTCGTAGAGCAGAATCAGAGAGACTGGGACTCCTGGATCGCTTTTTTCCTCTTATCTCACAGATCTGCGATTCATGAGACGACGAAGCAGACGCCGGACCTCTTGCTCACTGGAAGAAATCTTTAACTTCCGTGAGATTTAGAGAAGGGCCCTGTTCCAGTGCAAAGACAGCATCAAACAGATTACGCCTCTTTCTTGCAACAACGTTTAGAAGAAATTCATCACTTTGCTAGGAGTAGAATTTCTATGGCTTCGGACAAATGAAAAACTCGTTATTATATTTGAGCCAGAGATTCAAAATTTAATCCTGGAGATTCTGTCTGGCTCTTTCAACCCCGAAGACAGAAAGGACGATGTCCAAAACTACAAAGAAATTGGAAAGGCCCTTACTTAGTGGTTAGCCGGATGAATGATGTTGTTCATAGAATCCGAAGATCTCCTCATTTAAGTCAGAAAGTGGTACACCTGGATCGTCTTGCTCCTTTTGAAGAAGATCAACCTGGAACAGTCTCTTCAAGACCAGGAACATCCTTCGAGGTTAGATCTTCAAACGAACACCCTTGACGACTGTGATCGAGTTGACCTTCCTTACAGTCAGTCATCGATTGGGAGAAGAATTTGCCTTTTGGAATTCATTTGAGTAAAACTCGACCGCTTACGATTATTATCGAAGGAAATATCGGATGCGGAAAAACAACTTTCACCAAGAGGTTTTTAGCAGATCGCCAGGTCTGTATACTTTTAGAACCTCTTGAGGAATATCGAGGTGTAGCTGGAATTAATCTTCTAGATTTGATGTATCAGGACCCAGATCGTTATTGCTATTATTTTCAGCATTTCGCTCAAATGGTTATGTCAGATAGACATCTGCAGACGACTTCATTGCCTGTAAAGGTGATGGAAAGATCGATATTCAGTAGCAATTGTTTTGTAGAAGCTCGTCGAAGGTTAGGTAATTTTCGCGACTTCGAATCTCATTTAATGATGAAAAATTTCGTTCTTCTCATTCGCTCGTCTGAGCTCAGAGTAGATTTGATTGTTTATTTGCGAGTTTCCCCAGAAACTTCTTTTGCTCGAGTTAGTTCCCGTTCTCGTGAGGAGGAATCGAGCATTTCTTCAGAGCTACTCAGAACTATTCATGAGGTTCATGAAGATTGGCTAGTAAAACAAACCTTTTCTTATTTATCGGCTCCTGTCTTGGTTATTAATGCAGAAGCTACGGCCGATCAAGTTTTGAAAGATTTTTGTACTTCCTTGACATGTGGAAGTTAACCTATACTTGCTTTATTAAGGCTTTGAAGTTGTTTGTTTTGAAATGATCTTTTGTTTTCCTAAGAGTTTTGTTTCCTTCTAGAAACTTCTTCTCTGGAGTCGAGTTTTGTGTCGGATAGGCTTTGGTTTATTGATGTGAAAAGAGCCACGATTATTTTTCGAGGTCTATGAGCGATTGCTTGATTTTCACATTTCATTAATCTCAAGTGTCAGTTTTTGTGAGTACTTTTTCAGGTTACTTGACACAGCCTTTTCCCATCCAATCTTCCCCCGATTCCTGAGGATGACTGGTGGTCTTATTTTGAAAACGGACGCAGAAATGATTCAGATGAGATCGTTTCTTTTCTTTTGAATACATATTTAATTTATTCTATTCGTGTATTCTCCCAAATTCACTCAGTGAATTTGAATTGTTATACCATCACTCACATTTGTCCTTCCAAAACTCTAGGATGAGCTGTTTTTTAAGAAGATTAGGATCAGTCACCCATCTACTTCCTCATTTCCTATGAAAAGGAGTCTGGTTTTATTCCGTTTGGTCCTGGAATTTTCGGTTCCCGCCTCGATGTTTTCACCCGAACCTGTTTCGTTTGGGCAATCCTTCAAGAAGAGGATTTCTTTCGACATCGATCTGGACCAATGCTGATAACTTTGAATTCATGAAGCCACACAACACTCAGTAACACTAACCTTTATAAAACAAGGCACATAAATTTTTGAAATTATTTAACGCTCAACTATCTGCTAAGGTTTTCTGTGGTTTACCTTGAGGCTGTGGGCAAATGCCAGATAGTCAAAAAGGGAGTCTTTGAATTTTTAGAGCCACAGCTCCAACTCACCTTTGAGCACTGACTGCTAGATCACTTTTATAATTGTTTTATCTTTCCCGAGTCGGGACGACTCTTTTCCTCGGGGGAGGGGAGTAGTGTTACAAAGGGTGAAATCACCCGTTTTGCCCCCTCTTTAATGATCTAGCAGTCATCATAGATAAAAGATGTTTATAAACCTCTTATGTCTTTCAAAAGAATAAGGTTGCTGCGTCAACCAACATTATTGTGATAACAGTCTTGTTCCAGACTCTAAACGAGAAACACATATTACGCAATTAAAGCATTTTCACAACATTTTATTCACGCTCTTGATTTTTGACTTGATAATTAAACTCGCGGATCCATATTTATTTCCGTAACGTCAAAGTAGGTTACAATATTATAGTTTACACATAGAATTAAAATGGAATACTCAATAAAATTATTTACCCATCTAGGAAATAGAATTTATTACAATATATATCCTAGTTTATACATAGAATTAAACATGAATTCATTTACATAAAAGTGATACAACTATGTATGTATCTTCATAAGTGTTATCTGTTCTTTTCATTTGAATTTATCTAATCGGAAGGGTAAAAATATTATAAATTTTATTTGCAATGAAATACACGATGAATCATTGTAAATTTTATTCTCCAATATAATCCTCATTATCATATACATTCTATAAAGTACTCGCAAACGTAGAAACTTGTTGAAGTCTTCGGGTTTTCCTATGAGAACCTTTTTCTTCACAACTCACTTTGCTGAACGCTTGATTCCGCACGAGAGATTTTTCAAAATACTCGAGAAGTTTCAAACTGCTATTCAAATTTTCATGAAAGGAGACACACCCGTCCTCCTCCAAGCAAAAACCCGCCAGCCAATCATTCGTGGGGTGTACACCACGTGACATACAGACAAAAATGTAACGCGAGGGGCAGTATAAGCTTAGAGAAAATTTTCTTAAGAGCTCACCACCTGCTTTTCGTTCATCGATTTTTCCCATCACATGCCCCATGCTGATTAACGAATCATAAAACCCAAAAACTGTATGTGCACATTCTCACGCGAAACACTGCTCGCTACCTGCTTTTCATTCACCGATTTTTCTTATCACATGTCCCACGCTGATTAACGAGTCGTCAAATCCAAAAACTGTATGTACACAAACCATTCGGTCAAGAGTGGGCAAGACAAGATTCTTTTTACGCCAAACACTGCTGGCTACCTGCTTTTCGCTTATCGATTTTTCCCATCACATGTCCGCATACTGTTTAGGGTTAGGGTGTGCAGGCTCAGACCTTTTCGCCATCAAAATTTTTGATTCTTCGATAGCGGAGGTGGTACAAAGCTTGGACCCCTCACCACCACACCCAAACTCTTGCGATCTATCGGCCTATACATAAGCTCAACGCCTCCAATGCAGACTCATCGGTCCTACACGATACGTGCAAGTCAAAAGTTATACAAAGTTCTGTTTATATCAACGTTGAAGTCATGGCCACTAAAACATACTAAAATCTCGTAAAAATAATGGAGAACGCACGCGATTTGTTAGGCGAGCTGCATCCCGAGCAGGAAAATGACGAAATCTTCAAGCACTGGATTGGCGTTGGAATGGAGAATCTCCAATTGCTGCGTGATGTTTCAAAGCGCCCGAGAACGAGCATAGGTGCGAAACTGCAAATTCAGCATGCAATCACGCTCGTACAATCCTGGATAGCAAAGATTGGGCAACAACTGCGGCAGCGACGCCGTGGTGATGGGTGCTAATATCAGCAGTCCTGCATTACATAAAACTGTGCATTATATGAAAAGAAAATACACACAACAAAAAGAGAAGGAGAGAATAGTGCAAGTGGTAATGGATATTCAAACATAACGAAACTGCGATTCATAGGAAATCACAAACATAGATTTCAAGTATTTATACAGTTGTAAAAAGTACATGAAAAAAAAAAAAATATTTATGGATTCTGATTGCAATAGTGAAAGCAAGCGCTGTAGAATATATGTATTGCAAAAACTTTCTACCTAAATGATTGTCAAATGTTGACAACTACTTGCCGAGTTTTGTAAATCGATATTAAATTTTTTACACTAGACGAGACATGTAGTGAACAATTGACGATTTATTATTTACCGTGTATAATAGGACGTATTATTTTTTGTGTATTATTGCACTATATTTATTATTAGTTATTTCTTTCTGTAACAATTGATTTTTTTTAACGTACAGTGAGACGACGTCGATGGTGCTCTTGCCAACCGGATCTGAATTGGAGTTGTCACAAATCTCCGGCATAAGAATTTGGAAACCTTTTTGGACGACGCGCAGCAGATCATCGTTGAGCGATTGAGGCTGGTACTGCGCGAGGAGGGAAATGTGAAGGTTAACCTCACATTATCGTGCAAATTTGAAAACACAAAGCACGATGGGATTGCGGAAGAAGTTAAAAGCTTCAACACCTCCAACACCGCGATCCTCCCCTCGAGCGATATAGACGGTTGGTTTACACGCGCAAGGAACGATCTGCATGTAAAGGTTGAAGATTTTGAACAACGCGATTCTGGGTGAAGCATGTCATGCGTAAATTACGCAACGAATATATATATTCATACGTTTATTCAAAAATAGAGAATTACGTTATAATGGATAACAACAATTGTGAGTGCAGGCGTTAACGCTATATTAAATTTATGTATAAGCAAAATTAGGCGTGCGTTACGCCGGAAAGCAGTATTGAGACTGGCTACCCAGCCTCTCGCCGGGCTCAGCGACAGTGCATATAAAGTGCATATCATCGCGTAATTTGAGCACTGCTGCCGATAAGGAAGCCAAGCGCGCAAGGCGGGCTATGCTGCACGATGAATTTCGCACTCATTTGAATGATACCCGGCATGTTCCTACGAGAGGATATAGAAGTGTTACATTTCATGACAAATGTTCCAGCTCTATCGAAAGCATGATCGAGATCCTGAATACTGCCGTAAACATCAACCGGTACCAGCCTCTCGCCGCGGGGCTTTCAGCATTTGTTGAGCTGTCTAAGGATATTCAGCGGAGAAAGGCGGTGGTGAACGTAAAAAACGATGACGAAAGATGCCTTCTCTGGTCCGTCACAGCAGCCCTCCACCCGGTCAACACCCACACCGATAGGACTCACCACTATCGTCGCTATATTTCAGAATTGGATTGTAGAGGTATCAAATTCCCTGCTACTCTACATAATGTGAAAAAGCTTGAGAAATTAAATAATTTGCGAATCAACGTGTATGGAATAGAATCTGAAACTTTTTCGCATCATGCAAAATCGAATAAAAGCGTCATCGTGCCAATTTATTTGAGCGATCATTTGAGTACCGCGAACATTGACACGATTCGTCTTCTGTTGGTTGAGAGTAATCCAGAAAATGATATGGCTCGCGAGTTAACATCAAGATTTCACTTTGTTTGGATTAAAGATCTTTCACAATTGGTGAGCAAACAATTGTCTGATCATAATGGTCAACTGTTTGTATGTGACAGATGTTTGTGTCACTCTACCGTGAAACATGCCTACGAGAATCACCGACAAGATTGCATTATGCTGAATGAAGTACGCATGGAATTTCCCGAGTCTAAAGATTTAACATTTTAAAATTTTCGTAACAAAGGTACCGTCCCGCTTGTCGTTTAAGCCGATCTCGATTGTATATTAGAGTCTGTACCGGTTGATCAATTCCAAAATCACGTTTCAAACCATAAAACGTGTGAATTTCGAAAGCATAACCCGCACAGTGTGGCGTACTATGTACATTGCGCGTACGATGAGACTTTATCGGAATTCCACAATAACCGCGGTGTCAATTGCATAGATTGGATCATGCAACAGCTTAAGGATTCATCGGTTCAAGTAGAGTCACGCATCAAAAAAATAATTCCGATGGAGTCTTTACCCAAGTGCAACGCGATTGTCACCTGCACCCAAAGAATTGTTATATTCGCGAAAAACCGTTTACCCGTGAGGAGAAAAAGTGTTACGATCACTGTCACTTTACGGGTAAATATCGTGGTCCTGCTCATAATCAATGTAATTTGAATTTCAGAGAGACGCATAAAATTCCAATAGTTTTCCACAATTTGTCCGGTTACGATTCGCACTTTTCAATTGAATCCCGTGCGTCATCTCTTCCCGGTGAAATTTAACTACTACCCATAAATAAGGAAAAATATATATCCTTCACGAAACGCGTTGATGGAACAATGGTGCACTTGAGATTCATCGATTCGTTTCGATTGATGGCTAGCAGCATTGATAAACTATCCACATACTTGACCGATACCGATGAACGCATAACACGTAAATTTTATAATAACCCGACTCAGTCCAGTTTGATGACCCGCAAAGGCGTATTTCCCTATGAATACGTCGATTGTTAGAGGAAACTCGATGAAACGCGATTACCTGCAAAGAAGCATTTCTACTCGCACCTCTGCAATGCAAATATTTCAGAAACCGATTACGAGCACGCTAAAAATGTTTAAGGGGAATTTCATCCAGCGTCATTGGGGGCTATTCAGATTCATACTGAAAGAGCGATGTTCTTCTGCTTACCGATATTTCCGGAAATTTCCGCGGTAGCTGCTTCAAAACCTACGATTGAGATTCGTTGCACTACTACACTGCACCGGGACTTGCTTTTGACGCGATGCTCAAGCATACTTATGTAAATTTGCAACTTTTAAACAACCCTGAAATGGTGTTATTTATTAAAAGAGCCATCCGAGGCGGCGTAGCACAATGTTCTAATCGACACGCTCGGGCCAATAATAGATTCATGGGAAAAGATTTTGATCCTAGTAACGTGGAATCATATCTCACGTATTTTGACGTAAATAATCTGTACGGTGCAACTATGAGCGTGCATTTACCAGTCGGCTTTTTCGAGTGGAAGTATCAGCACATCGATATACCAAACCATCCGGACTATTCGCCGATGGGTTACTTTCTGGAGGTAGATTTGGATGACCCTGTAGAACTCCACGAGGATCACAAAGACTTACCTCTCTGTCCCGAACATGTTACTCCTCCAGGTAGTAAAAATGCCTAACTCGCGACCACCCTTCACCCCAAAACAAAGTATATACTGCACTATAGAAATTTGAAACAGTGTTTGAATTAGGATTAAAAGTAACGAAAGTGCACAGAGTTTTGAAGTTCGCACAATCTCCTTGGCTCAAGCCTTACATCAGAATCAACGCAGGCATGCGTAAGCGGTCTAGGAATGAATTTGAGAAGAACTTTTAGAAACTCATGAATAACGCGGTGTTCGGCAAGACTATGGAAAATGTGCGAAATCATAAAGATATTGAATTTATCACAAAATGGAAGGGAAGAGGTCGTGCGAGAACGCTTATTGTCCGGGCAAACTTTCACAGCTGCACCGTGTTTGGCGTTGATATGGTTATCATTGAAATGAATCGTGTCAAAGTTAACTTCGCCAAACCTATTTACGTCGGCGCATCAATTCTAGATCTGTCAAAAAACTTTCTTCATGATTTCCACTATCATTATATTAAAACTAACTTTCTGAATGAACAAGCTAAATTGATGTATACCGACACAGACAGCCTTATTTATCAATTCAATGTGCCCAATATTTACGGTTTCATCAAACGTGATGTAAATACAAAGTTTGATACCTCTGACTATTCACCCGACAATGTGTATGGTATTCCCCGTGAAAACAAGAAACGACTAAGGTTAATGAAGGTCGGAAATAACGGTAAAATCATGACAGAGTTTGTGGGACTGCGAGCAAAGCTGTACACATTTACTACGATGGGTGAGGATGGGGAAAAATATGACAGTGGCGTCAAAATGAGTAAGCGTGCCAAGGGTGTAAAAAATTCATCGATTAATAGCATTACGTTTGATGATTATAAGCACTGTCTGATGACTTGCCAAGAGTTGACTCTTCCACAGTGTTTAATACGCAGCAAAAAACACGAAGTAAGCACGATCGTACAAAAAAAATTGGCTCTAAGTTGGCAAGATGACAAGCGGCAATTGATACCTGGACAGACGGACACCCCACCTTAGGGGTATATCGTGGCCCAACAATAGATACAGGATGAAACTATGGACGTGGAAATGATGTAAATATTTGATGTTTGACGCCTCGGACAATCCATCATCAGGTGGAAACGTTTCACCATCAATACGATATTTGATGGAGTTAAAAATGTGTATTCATATACTTAACAATTATTCATTCATTATTATTGATATATCATCATCAATTATTCATAATAATTCGTTAACCTCGAGAAAAGTTTTCAGCGAATGAAAAAAAGTTTTCAGTAAACGAAAACAAGTTTTCTAAAAAATAAAATGTGTAATAATCGTATGGAATAATTGCAGATTATTATTATTATCATCATTGTCGTTGTCGTTGTCGTCGTCGTTGTCGTTGTGGTTGTCGTTGTCGTCGTCGTCGTCGTCGTCGTCATTATCATTATTATTATTATTATTATAATTTTCATAGTACCGAGTATGGCACATGTGCGTACAAAGCACATTAAATGTGGAAATATTTGTATATTCAAAATCTTTCATTGTCATTCGGAAAATACAAACAAATCATGTCACATGTCTGTTTTATTTATCCAACTATTGTGCGAATTATCAAATCCTAACCACTTCACATAGAACAGATTCTCCCGTTTGCGTAATACTTTCTCCACAAGGTAGCCGTCGGGATATTTCACTTTGCTGAGCTCTTCCTCGTAGAAGCCCCCCTCGATGGGATGATCTTGATGATCGGTAAGTTTGTAGGTGGGTGGATTAGTATTCTTCACCTTAATCATGGTGAATATTTCTGTCGTCCAATTGGGTGTATATTCTGTTTCGAATACATTCTTGTACTTGCTGATTCGAACTCGATCGCCCACACTGAATTTCCGCGCCCGATCACTTCGTTTGATTTGCCGAGGCTTGTACACGCTACGATACAGCTGTTTTTCATTCTCCGTGCTAACATCCACCGGTTTCATCCGAATCGTGCGATGTTTGGTGTTGTAGGACTTCATTCAAGCATTCAAAATATTGATCCACTCGTACGATCCTTGGAGAGTAGACCACTTTCACATTTTATTTTTCAATGTCCGATCAAAACGTTCGCATATTGACGCCTTTAAGTTCCTGAATGTCGCATACATGTTGATATTGTAGTGCTTCACGAGGGCTTCGAATTCGCTGTTATGAAATTCTTTGCCTTGATCAATGTGTAGATGTGTGGGTATACGGCTCTGGATCAGTACAGATTTCATGGTAGCATTAACATCTTTCCCACTCTCGGACTTCATCAGCACCGCCCACGCGTACTTGGAGAATATATCGATGATTGTTAGAAGGTATTCGTATCCCTTGTTGCACGAGCTGTTCGCGGTCATATAGACGAGATCAGCTTGCCAGATCTCATCCGGTCCGCGTACATCTACGAATCGGCGCGGATAGTTGCGTCGAGCCTGTCTGTGAAGTTCGGCAGCTATTACAGTCTTCATTGTTCCCAACTCTTCACCTTTCAATTTTTTGAATTGTCGTCCAACCACTCTGGTTCCTCAATCGATACTAATTCCCTGCTGGTCTATCCCGGCGTCGGTGTTGCTTGCTCCCCAATATGTTTGATGCGACTCGACGCGTTTTCTACGATTTTGTTATTTATGCGTAGCTGTCTTACCTCCTCGTTGTGATTATGTGCAAAACTCTCAAAATTTGATTGGAAAGTATCCACAATATCCACAGCCATAAATCGTAAAGCGGTATTGAAAACTTTTAGGGAAACGGCATCGTTTTCCATCTACGGATCAGCGATATTACACAATCGTTTGCTGTCTATATCGTACTGATTGTCGTTGGTGATTTTGAATCCAACACCCGGAGGCCCTCGGAGGAATTTTTAACCACCACAACCACGCTCCGAGTATCGCCCGAATATGTATATGCTCATGACTGGACGGTCACTGAACAAATGATGATTTTATGTGTACACGCCGCTAATAAACGATTTCGGCCTCGCGCAACTCTTCAATAATGGAGACTATTCAGTTGGAATGGTTGGTATTACCCGCAGCCTGTGACGACATAAGCAGTCGGAGGCGATCTACAATTTCATTCGGATCATTCCAGTAGACGTAATCAACATCTTGCCCCTCCTTTCGCGCAATCTTATAGTCAGGCAAGCCTTTACTTGATTTTTTCGGCGAGCCGACGTGTTGTACAATGAAATTTCCATACTTTGAGCTGTTTCAATCATCCCGAAGGCTTCCGTCGGCTTGGTAATGTTTTCGATGCGCATTTGTCGTCGTGACAATTTTTATGTAATTATTCCTGTCTGTGTCATTTACAATCGATGTATCGGGTGATTTCTTAATCAATTATTCAAGTAAAACTTTCATCCCCCACATTGATCAGATCGTCAATGAAATTGATCAGCGTATCACCGATCATCATACCGTTTGTCAACTTTCGAACACCGTACGTGGTATCCAAATCCCTCTTCTTACTTGTGCTGAAAATTCCCAAATACTGCGCAGTGGAATCCGTTATTTTCTTCACCGGCGTACTTGTAGTAGAAATTTCACCAAACTTCAGTGTTTCATCATTTGTATTCCTGAAATTCCTCTCATCCATATCCTCATCCTCCTTATCATCATCATCATCATCCCTGGTACTTTCGTCATCTTTTTCTTCTTCTTTTTTCATTGTCACATCCGGTAGTTCCGTTTCAATTTCATGTTCAATATGCTGCTGCTGCTGTCTTGAGGTATTAATCAATTCTTGCAACGGTGTTACTAAAGGCTTGAATACCTCTCCCATAACCTGTTCGGTCGTGTCCTTGTCCAACTTGAGCATTTTATGCTTCCGCCGTATGACATCACATGCTTTCGATATTTCACTCAATGTGTTGCTATGCTTACGAATCTTGGCACTCTTCTTGTTGCCGACCCGATTGTTGCGATGAAACTGTGCAAGTTTATGTTAGTTTATGCTTATCAAGCAATCAAACCCCTTCCTATATCGCACCCCATTGATTTCGCTATCCTTGTCAATCACGGTAAAACTGTAATTGTCATCATTCCAGCATGCCGAGCACAAGTCTTCAAGTTGCTGATACGTCACGTCTGTGTTCACATGATCGTTGTTGATATGTTCCAGATTCATATCATCCTGCCGAAATAGCACTGATAAGTTAGCATTGCCAGGCACTGGGTGTTTTGGAATGCGCGCATACGTTTGACTTAGATGAAAGCTATCGATATCGCGATGCCTGCCCATGCTAAAGTATGCTCTGATATTATCTTGCTTTTCACAGGTCACATCGTTGGAAATCATAACAGAGTTGGGTCTAGCATCTTCTGGTTTTACAACCTCATCGTTCTCACGGAACAGAGAATAACCCATTCCCTGCACGGGTTGTAGTAAATTTTGCAAAAATTAATACTTTGGCTGGATGAGAGATGTCGAATAGACGTAGACATTTTCGAATCGCAATCCATTGCCATGGGTGATGAGTGAGAGAAAAGCGTCAGTTTGACCGCAATTGGATAGCCCGCAAAAAATTGCTCTTACGGTATTTGTCAGCAACTTTCCATGTCATTTTTCTATCTTCCTCTTACCACGTCGGACCATTTTATCGAAATTCGCGACAGGTAGTTCATCGGGCTAATCTTGATATCTCATGATGCTTCGTTAGCATGACAACGAGAACTAAGATGACGCTATATAAATTCCTCCTTTTATAGAAGTCACGTTAGTTGTTGCCCGACTATGAGGACGTGCACACGGAAGAAACGCGGTGGTGTTCTGTTGAATAAAATCATTAATCATCTCCTAGTTGAATTGCATGTGCCAGGGTATCAGTACTGCGGACCTGGAACAAAATTGGCCCAGAGGTTGGCTCGTGGAGATTGGGAGATCAATCCGCTGGATGCCGCGCGTAAAGACCACGACATTGCATACGCGAAGAATCGCGATATCACAGCGAGAAATCTTGTTGACGAAGCGCTCGCTGAGAAGGCGTGGAATCGCGTTTTGGCCAAGGACGCTAGTGTGGGTGGAAAGGCTGTAGCCTGGGGAGTCACCAACACCATGCGAGCTAAATCTAAACTCGGAATGGGTTTAGCTGCGAAGCGGTCGAAACTTGGAGCGGCTGCGAAGAAGAAATCTAGAACTGGCGGGAAGAGTAAACAGCGGAAGAGATCTGTGAATCTTATATCCATCATCACAGCAGCAAAGGTCGCTCTGCGATCGGGTTATCAAGCCGTTGAGTCGGCGTTGGCGGGTGCTCGTGCGGCTGCGCGTGCGACTGGGAAGAATGTTCGCGGGCCTCGTGTTATACCTGTGCCTGATAAAATTGGCGGCATCTTGCCGTTTCTCATTCCAATTCTGGCCGGTCTAAGCACTACTGGGGCTCTTGCGGGTGGTGCTGCGGGTACAGCTGGAGCTGTCAACGAAGCTAGTGTCAACAAACATTGGTTGAACGAGGCCAAACGGCACAATACAACAATGGAGGCGATTGCTTTAGGTAAGGGATTATACCTGCGACCCTACCGCAGCGGAATGGTGCTGTAGTTACGTCCGGCAAAAAACTAATAAAGCTATTACTCTGAGCTCTTACCAATATTGATCCACGCAACCATGCTAAGAATATGAAAATTTCACATTTTCGCGGCGGTTTCATGCGGAATGATCTACTGAAATCAGGACCTGAAATGCAAGAATACGCAATCAATAATCTTGCCGATAAAAACGGTCCAGGGACATTGGGTTGCATTCAAGAAGAATGGTGACCATGTTGTGTATTCCGATAGTTTCGGTGATTTGAAACCGCCTGAGGACTTGATGAGGTATCTCGGTGTTGGTAGCGTTGAATACAATCATAAGAGGTATCAGGAATATGATACTGTGATTTGCAGGCACTTATGCCTCCAATTTTTCCGGCGAACAGATATAAAAAGACAAGTGTTACATGAGCAAGCATTAGTCATGCAGAATCGTTGACGTTAACACTGTCAGGCACATCCACCGTGCTGGAGGCTCAATATTTCCCCCCAATCGAGTTATCACCAGAAAAGAACTATGTTCTCGGACTCGTCGAGTTCCTGATATTCAATTCAATACCCAATATTCATGAGACGTGTGATAAATTTCACCTGACACGAGCGAACAACAGTAAAGAAAGCATCACGATACCCACGGGAAGCTATGAAATTGAGGATATTGAAAATTTTCTGCGTAAGGAGCTACCCTCTGACATCAGTAACGACAACGAGCTGAACAGTGAAGTCACGTGCAATTATGTGATAGTTTTCAAGCCCAAAGATTCCATCGGTCGATTATTAGCATTTAAGGCGGTTGAGCTAGCACGACACGTTACTCATAAATCTGAATTACCAGTAGCCATACTGAAGCTTAATACTTTACGCGTTGAGTGTGCCATAATCACAGGGGCGTACATAAACGAGCGTCGAGCTCATACGATTCACGATTTTTTCCCAATCGTCCTATCGGAATATGAGATTGTTGAAGTGCCCACCAGCGTCATTCACCTGCCAATTGCCGTACGGTCGATACATCATTTACAGCTGAGAGTAGTCGATTAGGACGACGTGCTGATTAATTTTCGCGGCAAAACGATTACTGTACGTTAGACGTGGAATCACTCAAATAAGGGGGTTCTTTTTCGAAACGAGAAAGTTGGGCATAAGTTATAGAAGTCAAACGTCATGGTCAAAAATCATCAGTCGCCCGACACCTCTGACAACGTTTATACCGCCTACGAGACTGACACCTCTGAACGTTCGGTTTCTCCAGAGCCTGGGTCTTCGATTACGTGGAAATTTTGAAAAATAAGAATTCGTGTTTGCTGCATCCTGTGTGTGTTACCATGGAAGAAATACCGCCAAGACAGAAACCTGTGGTTTCCGAGGAATCGATTGCGGACTCTGAGATTCATGCTTATCAGCCGTTTGCATCATCCACCTTCCAGAACAACGATGCAATCCATATTGTTTTTCGACATCAAGACTTGTGTCTACTGCCCAGTAAAAGCTTTCTCCTTATTCACGGAAAAATTACGAAGGACGATGGTGTAAATGCTGTGACGAGCACGAAATTGATCAATCTGGCTGTTTGCCATTTGTTTGAGGAAGTTCGCTATGAGTTGAACGGTGTGGAGATTGATCGGAATAAAAATGTTGGTATCACCAGCGTTATGAAGGGGCACTTATCCTCAAGTCCCGGTCAGCAATATAGTCTGGAGAATACCGGTTGGTTGAGCGGTGATGCCAAACTAACCGATGCTTCTGGAAATTTCGACGTTGTTCTACCGCTGAATTACATGCTGGGCTTTGCGGAAGATTATCGCTGAGTCATCGTCAATAGCAAACACGAGTTGATTCTCATACGTTCCAACACCGATTTGAATGTAGTGATTCAGACCCCGCCCATGGAAAACTTCAAAATTATCCTTAATAAAATCGAGTGGTTGCTACCCTACATCAAACTGGCCGATAAACCGAAAATCCAGCTACTCAATCACACTGCCAAGAATCCGGCCATATCCATGAGTTTTCGTTTTTGGGAAACGTACGTGTATCCGATACTCCCGTTAACGACGCGACATGTGAGGGCGGTCAAGACATCGACGCAGTTGGAGAAGCCGAGATATGTCGTTCCGGGATTCCAAACTGCAAGAAGAAACGATCCCCACAAAAATGCCCGTAAATTTGATTATTGTCAAATCAGAGATGTAAAACTTTTCCTCAACTCGCAGTGTTATCCCTATGGAAATTTGAATCTCGATATATCCAATAATCAGTACGTCATTCTCTACAACATGTATGTTTAATTTCAAACAGTCTACTACAACAAAGAGGCCAAACCTTTGTTATCGAAGCGTGAATTTATAAACCAAGCTTCCCTCATCGTTATCGATTGCTCGAAACAGTATGAATCGTAGAAAACCGGACCGGTGAGTATTCGATTGGAATTTGACGCGAGCGTGGAATTTCCCGCAAACACCGCAGCCTACTGAATGATCTTGCACGTCGTATTGTCGACTACAACCCGATTAGCGGCACGGTTAAGAAATTGGTATAAATCAATTTTGGGAAAGGATGTTTAATTATTATTATTATAATTATTGTGCAAATAATGAAAATATGTGAAAGGTTATTTTCTTGATTCAAAATACGATGATCTATTTCCATTATCATGTATAGGCTGAAAACAGAATGTAATTGTTGATAAATAAAATAAACAAATATTCAAAGTATCAAAACGTTATTTTTTGAAACAATCACCCCCAATGGCATGATAGAATGAATAAAAAAAAGTTTCCATCTTGCGGCGAGCATTGGAAACATCACACAGAGTCGATCGATTGATCGATAATGCGATAGAGGTGGCGCCACATACGACAAACCTGCGGCAACACTCAGTAACACCAACTGTCGGTAACATCAGAGATAGCAATTTCGTCGGTAAAATGTTTACCATCACACAATAAAAAAATGTGTCATGTCTGCTCATCCGACGGTGAAAAAATTAAAATGCCTGCTCATCCGACCAAGCAAAAAATCTCATGATCTAACTGTCTGACGATGAAAAAATCAAATCGGCTGTTCATCCGACCAAGCAAATAATCAAAATAGCTGCTCATCCGACTAAGCAAAAATCAAAATGGCTGTTTAACCGACCAAGCAAATAATTCATTGTCAAACTGCCTGTCGGTAAAATTGGGTAAAAATACTGGTAACGTCATCTGTGTTAATAGTCGGTACCAATTTTGTGGGTAAGGCTTACCATCGTGGTGGTAACATACCGACTGCCGGTAAGGTAGGAACCAAGATCGGCCGGTTCGCCGCTATCTTTGGGGTAAGAACTCTCGTATCTATACTGCACAAATGAAAAACAAGAATGAACGTAAACGCTCCGACAATTAAAGGTAAGAACGAAATTATAAATTTTGCCTACGAATTTTATGAAAAATTTTTGAGTATTATTCTGTTTGTTATTTCAGAAAAGGCTAAAAAAAAAGTAATCACATTGTTACGGGCTGGATGACAGTGATCACAATGAGCGGCTATCGATGGCCGCATCCAAACTCGGCCGTGATATTATTACGGCCTATTTCGGGCTCGTCATCTGTCGACTACACGGACGTACGAAGAAGCAGAGGAAATGAGAAGATGTTATATATAGGATATGAATGTTTGCGTGTACAATTAATTTATTGCTGAGACATGAAGAGTGCAACGAGAAGACGTGCGGGTGGAATAAGGAAGAGATGTGTTTTAGATGTTGTCTGAATAAGTGAAGACTTGATAGTGCGCATATGGGGGGAAGGATGAGGAGGACTGGCTAGTTGCAGTGCAGAGACAGAGGGAGCAATCTGCTGATACATTATGGAAACTGAGACAGTGACGTGATGAGAAAAGGATACAGGGTTCAAGGTAGTTGTAGGAGCGTGAGAAAAGAATTTAAGGTCTGGAGGATGTAACAATGTCATCTGTATTTTTTGGATATTTTGTTATTAATCAATTTCAAATATTAGGTAATTATTTATTAAATATAGTAACGTGGCATTTTGAATGTCCGTTCGGCTCCTCGAACCTTACACGGAACCCCAAAGTGGGGATTTTACGAGATCAATAGTAAATAATTGTGAAAAGAGCACCAGGACGCATCCATAACTCTGAAAGGGGGACAATTTACAGACTAGCGAATACAATATTTCAGGATTTTCATTCATTTTATTTCAAGTATATGCAACACCAAGCGGGGAATCGGCGGCGCATTCAACAGCGTCTGATGACATCAGTAGCAGAGATGTGAGAAGAAGGGATGACGAGGATGCGGCTAGCACCGCCACCAGAGGGCCTCACACGAGGCTATACAGAGAGCGCCAATGTAGAGCTCTACCGCGCAAGAAACCGAGACGAAAAAGATTCCCGTTGTCGGCCAGCGAGCCATAGCCAACTCTGTAGAATATCGACATTGTACAACCGCGCGTAGCCGTCACTACGCCATTTCTGAAGGAGTAACGCTGGCTGCCAATCAACGGTCCGCGACAATGGACATCGGCGTTTGCGCTGAGCTAAGATTTAAGAATCAAGTAATGCAATGACCAGTACGATCTAGAGAATTTTCGTGACTGATAGCGCCTCAGTAGGTATATAGGGAGGATTACGCGTCAGCATTCAAGTGACTTTGTCCATGGCAGCCGTATGATGAGGACCTCAATGCTTGGGGGGGGGGTAACGGTTTGCACTTTCGAAAAATCGATTTTTTTTTGTCTTATCTTATTGTTAAACATTTCAAGAATATATTCCCAAAATTTTAAGTCGATCTGAGCAAAACTCTTGAAGTTATTGTCTAGTTAGTCTCCTACCCTTTAACACTATACCTCTGACAGCAGGTGAACAGCTTATTCACTTCTATCATTCTGGTCCATTATCCTGTTTCGAGAATATTTTATTCGGTAAAGATAGGTAAGTGAAGAAGTAAAGCCATAAAGACATGTTTTATACTTGTACGTGTGCTATACACTGTAGAATTTTTTAAAACGAGAGACGAGCGTCAGTTTGTCGTTGTACATTCGATCGTGCGCTTGTGATTTTTTTCTCAAAACTACTTTTTCAAAGTCCGTGTTTACTGCCATTTGAAAACGACTTGACTGATTCATTTCAAACTTGGTACACATTTTCTAAATATAAAATACCTCCTCCCGACGTTTAGTCAAAATTTGTTTTTTTACGAATTCTTCGAATTTTGATGATGATTGAATTTTTCGAATTCACCAGTTTTCAAATTTACATTCTTTCAACAAAATTCTCTCGTAGATTAATAATGATTTGCACATCCGCATCTCATTTATTAGACGTCATTGCTGGTCTTACGGGCTTCTCATCGGAAGCAAGGATTCAAAAAGGGTAAACATGACATCTACACACCACAGTCTCCTTATACGTCGTGCATGCAGAGAAGAAATTTCTTATTTTGTTTTTTTACATTGAGGGGGTTTCCCACCCACAAAATGGCGGAATTTTTAGTGGAAAATAGCAGTTTACCTTTTAGATGGCCACCAAAACTTTTCAAATGAAATACAAAAATAATTATAGAACGTTGGGGAGAGGATTTGATAATACTTTGACTAAATTTCAATGGTTTTTGATTTCAGATAATTTTCGACCGAGATACAGTGAACACCGCAAAATGTTTTTTTTCTAAGACGTTCTGGGGCAAGCTCTGTGACCGGCTTGTTTCTCAATATTTCTGCATGAAAAAATTACAGAATATTGTTAAAAGTATACTTAATAATGTGCAGAAGGTTTGAATAAATTTACTCAATCCATACTTTAAAAAAAATTCACAAAAAAAGAGTATTTTTTTACACTGAAACCCTCACCCCCACTCCCTTCTTAAGAACGTTTTTTAACCCTAATGATGCCTGGCTGGACCGGGCCGAAACGTCGCCAATAGAAACCTCACGGTTTTGGTCCTATCAAAAAATTGACGTTTCCCGACGAACGTCTCACTCATGTAAATATTATGTGTAGAATAAAAATATTGATAGAATTTACTAAAATCATGTGTATTGTAACGGGTGCGGTTTTTCTATAAACCCGTTATTGTGTGTTCTTTGTCACTTTTCTATGAAAGAATATATTTATAAGGAAGCTCCTCTGATGGGTGAAAAGCAGGATCAGCTTATCAAACCCAAAAACAGTCGAACTATGCGGACTCAGGTATCTCCAAAGCCGCCTTGATGCGTGAACAGGCACCTTCGCTTGCTGCTCCCTTCAGTAAGACAAGGGCTTGTTGGCCGTTGCTTCAAGCTGGAGACAAGTGAGAGAGGCGAATGTCGCCAAGTCAGAGATACGGGTTTTCCAGTACTCCTTTCTAATTGCGAACTCGGAGTAAACAGAGTCGCCTGCCTATTTTCAGTTGTGGGTTACTGACCCTAAACACCGCTCATCCTCCAGACCAGGGATTACCTTGGCTGGCTATCGGTTCACTTCCCCCCCCCCTCCCCTCCTTTCCAAGGCGAAACTTTATTTTAGAGAACTATGTTTGACAACGAGACAGACGAGTGCATGTTTAGACTGTAAATATGCTTTAATAATGATAACTCAAATACTTTTGACATCGTCCGTGGTCGGCAATCTGGTGTACAAAGTTGACAATAGAGAGCAAAATTATAAAATAAAAATAAATAAATAATAATAATAATCAGAATTTATCGGTTCTGCTCCAAAATGGTCCCTACAGTTCAAACGTTTTCTAACTAAGCGGCTATATTCTATCTTTGCTAATTCTCTTTAGAGGTCCCGGGCTATCATGGACTCTAAATTTATAATATCCTTCTAATTATGAACTAAGCTCTTTGCTTGAAGTTCCTTTCTGATACTCTGAAGCTAAGTTCGAGAATGTTCTGTAGACGAGTAACATTCCGTTCAAATATGACGAAACTCGGCGCTTTGCCGGTCAACTGGTCTCCTAACTGTGACGCAGTTCGGCGCTTTGCCGGACAACTGGTCTTCTAACTGTGACGCAGTTCAGCGCTTTGCCGGACAACTGGTAACCGCTCTTCGTGGTCCTCCAATTTATACTCTCCTGGAGCTCTCGTCAGATTGCCTTGTCGACGTCCTCCCCCTGTTTGTGTGTCCTGTTATGGGTCATCGTCCCGGTATGCCTTGGTCAACGTCCGTTGTCTTTGTTTATTATTTAGAATTTATGTAGGTCACTGTCGATGTCGATGGTGGTCTCGATCAGCTGTCTGTTACCGTTGTTGTCGTGATTTGCGTATGTCACGGGCATTGTTGATATTGATGCGATCTTGAACAGCTGTCCGTTACAGTGTATTCGTATTACCATTATAAATACACACAGTATCAAGTTGTAAGCACTAGAAATCTAATACTTAGATATAATTTTACGAATGAATCCAAAATAACTACAAAGGTATATATTGTTGGAGACAGCATTTGGCGAAGTAATAAAATACACGTTAACCACACTTTATGAGTGGTTTAAATGGTGTTAATTCATTGCATTGTCATATTACCCACTATTCCGACGTCTCACAATAATTCTTAAGTTCAATTTTCCAGAAGTGTTGAAAAGTTTCCAAAAGTTTTCAAAAGTATTCAGAAGTTTTTGAAAGTTTTCAGAAGTTTTCATGCAAGATTTTTCAGGTAATACCACGCAATGATTGCTTAATACAGTGCTTAGAATGCAAGTATACACACATATGCTCGAGGGGCTTCGCCCCCCTGCGCGCTTCGCGCGCCCACCCCTTTCGAGTTTTGCCAAGAGGGGGATGAAAGGGCGGTAAGGGGTCAGATTTTTGTAGGTTTAGGTATGCATATGTAAAAGGGTGAAGTGTTGAATTCCTGATTCCTAGATAGATGTACATGTATACAGGATGTGAAGGGTGAAGTCCCCATAGGTATTACGATGTACAGGGTGGGGCATTCGAAGTGACTAGGGCGCTTTTCTCAAAAACGAAGCAAAACCTCAAAAAAAAATTCAGATGAGAGCTGTAGGGTTTTGGAGGAGGCGGAACATAGGGTGCTTGAATTTTTATTAAATGGATGCGCCAAGGAGATACGAAGGTCAGCTTTGGTTTTGTAAACGGGATGGTGTATTTTTAATTTTAAAAATAAAGAGAGTATTCAATTTCGAGTATAAAAGTATGAGTACACCAGTTTCATAAAATTGACCCTCAATAGGATATTTCGAAAATAAGTAAAAGACAGAACGACAAACAACATCAATGAATAACATTAGTCTACAACTTTGTGTTTTGACTGATAACTTGGATGCTTAATGCTACCTTCGAAAATCAAACCAAGAGTTATCAGTCAAAACAAAGAGTTGTAAAGGAATGTTATTTAATGATCGTTATTGAGAGTATTCACATCACGTCGAAGAAATTTCCTTAGTAGTAACATTCAGAATTCCTATTATTGTGATTATTATTTTTGAAAAATGGATCGGTATACGGTTGCCGAGAAGATCGATATGATTTACATTCATGGTGAAACGCATAAAAACGCTAGTGCAGCTTGTAATTTATACGAAGAACTATACCCCGAAAGAACTGAACCATCCGGCAGAACTTTTGATCGAGTAAAACGGTTGTTTTCAGAAACCGGAAGTGTCGCAACGAAAAAAAGGAATGATGAAGACGATTTATCTTGACCTTGGAGATTTGTTGATTAATGTTAATCTTGGATATGAAGGTCACAACTCAAAACACTTTTTTTATCGTGTTAACGTTTCGGCCCTGGTGGGGGCCCTCCTCAGAACATTTTATTTAAATATCTGTCACGAACAAAAATAAAATAATGTACAACTAGGTTTTAACAAAATTAGACATAGTGGTATAAGTAATATGCAAGGATGTTTAAGCAAGTATAAAAGAGGAATTACCTCGTATGAGATGACACTTCCAATTACATAGAATGCGTGTTGGTAATTGATGAATAAATAGAACAATAAAAAACAATAAAAAACAAAAACCGAAACACACTGCGTTCGCGACACGTAATTCCCATGAATTCATATTTGTTGTTGGTTTGGTAAAATGAAATAAAACACACCGCCGTTATGGTTGAGTCCAGAGCACATAAGCACAAGTGGAACGTCCAGTGTGTAGTGGGAGGAGGTCGATCTCGATAGTTATCAGAGCAACGCAGAGTCAACGGGTTAAAAGGAAACCAATATTTAACGAAACGTTAACACGATAAAAAAAAAAAAATGGGTGCGTGTACTTATGTACGCGCGTGAGAAGTTATACTTCTTTGGCATCATTAAAAAATACACAACATGTCAAAATCTTCTGTCACACAATGATAAAGAAAAGAAGTATGTAATAAAGAACAATAAAACAAATAACGGGTGTCTTGCATTATATTTAAATAATCTATTAAATTTTTGTCACGAACTTTTTATTAAATGTTCTATTAAATTTATTTCTTTATTTTGTAAATATTAAAAAACCAATAATAAATATTCAACATTGATAATCTAATAATATTTAGTATTAATTATATTAAATAATGATATTTTAATTTATATCAATAAATAATACATACGGATAACTAACCTCAATTATATTGGAGCACTTGAAAAAGTATTTTAGCACAATTTTTTCACTAATATTCACAAATTTTTCGAGACTTAATGAATTCGGTTGAGTGGGCAACTTCATCCTGTTAATTTTGGGTTACAGTGATGCGCGCGCATCTTGTTTCGAGACTTAATGAATTCGGTTGAGTGGGCAACTTCATTCTGTTAATTTTGTGTTACAATATTGTGTTACAGTGATGTGCGCGCATCTTGAAATTTCACTCTCATCAGTTTTTCATAACGCGCCTAAAGAAGTATAACTTCAAAAAGTGTTTTGTGTTGTGACCTTCATATCCAAGAATAACATTAATCGAAAAAAAGGAATGTTGAAAGTGTATCAAACTTAATGGCCATCATTTCGGACATTTGCTTTGATAAAATTGTGAATTTATTCCGCGTAAAGTGGAGAACGGACATCTTTATCTTATTTTTGAAATATCCTATTGAGTGTCAATTTTAGGAAACTGATGTACTTATACTTTAATTCTTGAAGCTGAATACTCTTTTCATTTTTGAAAATAAAAAATACACCATCCCATTCAGAAAACCGACGCGGACCTTCGTATATCCTTAGCGCATCCACTCCCATTAACGCTTACGCGGACGTATAGAGACACTCGCAAAAAAAAGTATCTATTCACGCCAAAAAAGGCTGAAAATGCTGTCCTCGGAGTAAAATAGTCCGCTTCTTCCGAATTTGACATTCGTTTTCAACTACAACCCCCCTGGGGGAGAAAATGGGGGAGGCCGGGGGTGAAAATTGGCTGATCACATTTGAACGGTTCCAGACGGTGTGAAATAGTACTCGGGGGTTTTCGGAGTCGCTGATTCCGTTCCCAGGTTCAATTTTCACTCATGCACCCCCTGAGGGGAAAATGGGGAAAGCTGGGAGTGAAATTGACCAATAATGAAGGATGGAGTTTTGGTTGTGGAAAATGGTATCCAGGGGTTTTTGGGGTCGCTGATTCCATTCTTGAGGTCGGTTTCCACTTGTGCACACATCTGACGGTGGAAATTTTGGAGGCTATGGACGAGAATCATGCTCATTCATACGGGATGAGGTATGATCGCTGGAAAATGGTACTCAGAGCTTTTCTGGGAGCTTCCCAGGGCTGCGCATTCGATTTCTGGGTCAATTCTTACGTATCTGTCCTTCCAGACGATGAAGCAAATACTGACTGATATCCATCACGAGTTCACACTGCTCGGCAGATGGTTAGCGTTACCCGGACTTACACCACGTGGAGGTCTTCTGAAAGTAATACTTTGTGTGTATGTGTTTGTGTGCGTGTGCATCTGTGCGTGATCGCGTGTGTGTCTTTGGTAACGTCTGTGTCAAAGTATATCTCTGTTAAAATAAAGGGTCACTCTGAATCTGAAGACGCGTGTGTAAGTGTATTAGTTGTGACTGTTGTCTAAGAGTCTCTGGTTCAGGGTTCTAGGTTTTGATTGCTAGCTTGTTATGGAAATTCCCTTCGGAACATGTCAGACACATATATTTGGAACACTCCGTACACAATTTGTTGGTGCGTATGGCACAACTCTCGTTGGTGTACGTATGTATGTATGTAATATTTATTGTTCCCCTTGGGGTTACAAGGACTTCCCTTTTCCTCTTCCTTTACAATATTTTTTACATGTTTTCTTAACCTATTCTTACCCTATTCTTACTTCCTACCTTATCCTTACTTAATTTCTAATTGCCTGTGCCCTGTGCCATTGCCTTGCCATTCCCTTACTTTCCCTCTTATCCTTTTCTTATTTTTTTTTTTTATCCTTATCTTTACTTAACCTTATCCTATTTTACCTTATTCTATTCCCTAAATCGTCCTTACTCTAATCGACTTCCATTTCCCATTCATCTCTCACTCTTTCATTCTCTTGTACATCCCTGATCCTTTCCAATTCTCTCATCCAGACTTCTCCCACCCCCTCCTCACCTAACATCTCCCTCACCACCTCCTGCCAGCTTTCCTCCATTCTATCCCAGCCTACGCACCTTTCCCATACGTGCTCCCATGTTTCCTCCTCCCCCCCGCACACCCTACACCTTCTCTTTTCCTCTTCTTCCCAGTACCTTGCCTCCTTCATCTCGCTTCCTAATCTAAATCTTGCCACCCTTATCCACCTGCTTTTTCCCCATCTGTTCACAACAACATTGTGAACGCAACTCGTTGGTCGCGCGCCTTCCAACCCACGCGAGGCATCCAGCCTTTCACACTTTCCAATCACGTGACCCAGAAGAAAGTGTGACGTCACGTGCGCCGCTCACGCCACCTACGCAGCCGAGCGCGTTGCGTAATCAACCAACGTGGTCTCGCGCTGCCAAAGACCAACCGAGGCTGCAATAAGAGACGACCGATCAGACCGATCGGCAGGACACTTCGGGTTCACCTCGTCTTGACCAACCCTACTGACGCTGACGCTACAAAGCCACGCCTACCTACGCTTCAACGCTACGCCGACGTTACGCCACTACGATATTTGACTGACGATACGACGACACGTTCGAAGACAGACCGGACAGAAGACTGATTGCATGACGGATCCTGTTTATCTGGCTGCGGCCAGCCCACATACAAACAAAGCAGCTTCAAACCCTCCAGCTCCTTGGGTACTGCACTCTATCGATATCCCGTCACGGCCTCTCACCAGACCTCCAGCTGTCCTACTTTCCTTGTGGGATGTACGGAGAGCTCGATTAACATCACCTAGCTACTACAGACGCATCCTGGCTCCAGTTTCCCCGTTTCCCGAGCCGCAGCGCTCGTTCGTGTCGACTGCCACCCAGACAACCGACAGTGAGTGGGAGTCTCCAGTAAAGACGACTGAGAACCGCCGTCCCCCGACACCACCAAGCTCTCCAGAGAGCCGGTACACGCCACCACCAAGGACTGAGACTGACCCCCCTCGACGCCCGAAATCCTCGCTGCAGCCTCCACCACAATTCAAAAGGACTAAAACCTCTCCTATTATCACGTGGCAACTATTATTCTAACTTGTACATATGTAGATAAAATAAATAAGATGTAAAATAAACTCAAAAATAAAAACTCATCTTTGACTTCAGCGACCCACACCTTCCACGCGATTCGGTCGAACTACTAGCTATCAAATAGCGAACACCATCCCTTTCCCAGATATCCTGATATCCCTTCTCCTTTCACTAGCCTGTACCATCTGTTGTACCTCGATTCCCTTATTTTCCCCCACCTCTCTTTTCTCTGTTCTTCCCTCTCTCTCTCCTCTATTTCCCTAAACTCCATCTCGCCCCTCTCCCTTCTCGCGACTACCTCTCTACTCTTTGCTCCCCTTTCCGCAAAGAAACTTTCCCTTTCTCTTTCCCACCTCGATCCCTGCCTCCCAGCTTCTGCCTTGTCCCTTATCTCTTCCCAGCATCTCCTAGCTAACTCGCTACCCTCCCCTCTCTCCAGCTTCCTTTCAAAATTCCATGCCCTTCTCCCTGCCCTAATCCTTAGCTTCTCCCTCTGTAGTTCCTCCCTTACTAGATATCCCGGTGTTCTCCCATCCACTCCTAATGTCCATCTCAAAAATCTATCCTGTACCGCCTCGACCGCCCTCCACTCCCTCCACCACCATATCTCCGATGCATACTCTATTACCGTCCATACAAGCCTGTCAAATAACCAAATCCTTTTTTCCCAATCCCTTCCAAACCTCCTTTTTCCTATTCCCCATACCTGCCTCATTACTACCCCTGCCTTCCGTACTCTCTCTTTCACCTGTGCTTCCTGTCCCCCATTGCACTTTACTCTATACCCTAGATAGCTGAACTCTTTCACCTCCTCTATCCTTTTCCCTTTCCATTTCCAATCTATGTTTTTCCTTCTACCGCCTCCTTTCCTAAATCTCATAATCTTTGATTTCCCTACATTTACCGTCAGCCTTTTCCTATCCATATATCTTTCTAACTTCCTAATCATTACCTCCATTTCCTCTTCACTTTCCGCTAGTAACACTATATCATCCGCATAAGCTAACGTGCATACCCTGCCGCCGGCTAACTCCACCCCCCCAACCCTTTTCCCTCTCCCCATTTCCTCTTTTAAGTCTGCCAGCAGCAGGTTGAACACATGCGGACTGAGCGGGCATCCCTGCCTTACCCCCCTCGCTGTCCAAAACGCCTCTCCTACCTTTCCTCCGCTCCTCACTCGACTCTTTGTTTCCTTGTAAATTTCCTCTATCCTTACCCTTAGCCCTTCCCTCACCCCTCTCCTTTCCATAGTCTCCCACAGCACCTTCCTGTTCATTGAATCGAAAGCCGCTTTCAGGTCCACAAAAAACGCCACCATCTTTCCCTCATCCTTTCTCACCTGCCTATTGATTAAATAATTAAGTACATATATATTGTCAATTGTACCCATGCCTTTTCTGAAACCCGTTTGGTTTTGCGGTATCAAGCCCTTTTCTTCTACCTCTCTTTCTAACCTATCCGCTAATGCCATCGCATACACCTTATATAGAGTTGGCATCAAAGTCACGCCCCTATACTCTTCTACCCTTTTCCCCTCCCCCTTTTTAACTATCAGCGCTATCAATCCCTCCCTTCAATCCTCTGGCCAGCCCTCCCCCACCCAAACTCTGTTACATGTTTTCCATATCCACTGCTCCATTTCTTCCCCCCCATACCTCCATACCTCGCTAACTATTCCATCCTCCCCTGGTGCCTTTCCATCCCTCAGCTTTCCTATCACCTTTTCAATCTCTTCCCTCTGCAGCTCCTCTTCCCCGTCCCCCTTCCTATTTACCGACTTCCCGCCTTCTGTTACCTTGCTTTCTACCCCGCCTAATAATCCCATGAAATACTCCCTCCACTCCTGATCTCCTATTTCTTCATTCACCCTCTTCCACTTCTTTCTTTCCCTATTAACTATCCCCCATACCTTGCTTTCTGTCCTTGCTTCCGCTGCTTCTTTTATGAATCCCTCATTTTCTTTCTTTTTCCTCTCCTCGCATAGCCTATTATATTTCCTTCTTTCCTTTCTATACGCGTCCCCTTCCCCCACCCCCTTTCTCCATTTCCTTAGACTCTGCCTAACTTCCGCTTTTTTTCGCCTACATTCCTCATTTCACCATCCCTTTTTCGCTTCCCTTCCCCTCCCTCCTACATCTAAGGCTCGTCTAAACTCCCTTATTCTTTTCTCTATCTCTTCACCTACATCCACTTCTCCTATCCCCTCCCATTCGACTTCTGTTCTAAACCTCATCCTACCCTCCTCCGTCCAGTCTCCTCCACTAGTTCCCCCTACTCTTTTTCCCTTCCTTGTCCTAGCCACTGCCCCCCTTAACCACACTATTACCGGGTGATGATGCGAGTCAACCCTATCCCCAATCTCTATCCTTTTGACCCTATCCCTTACCTCGATGTCTCCTATAGCGTAGTCTATCACCGTCACCCCAGCCCCTCCTACATACGTAAATTCCCCCTCCTCATCCCCCTCTATGTTCCCGTTCATTATTGCGCATCCTGTCTCATCTAAAAATTGCACCAGCTATTCCACTTGGCTCTAGAGTTGTGACGAAATTGCTTCATAGTTTATTGGAAAACTTATCGAAAGAAGAGCTTGAAAAGTACCATATATCCTTCGATAATTTTTTCACGAGTCCTGATTTATTAGTGCATTTGGGAAAGCTAGGTCTAAAAGCCACTGGTACCGTTCGACAAAATAGAGTGTTCAATGTGAACATCGAACAAGATCAAAAGACCGGTAAAAGAAGCAAAAGAAAGTCACGGTGCCAGTTTCTCTCACAAACAAAAGTTTACGAGGGGCATATGAGTGCAAATATGATTCCCAGAGTGAAATGCATTACATTTCGATCACAGACTCAAAAGTATTCTCGATCCTGAGTACGGCAGCGGGAGTTTCTCCCACGGTAAACCTGGATCGCCAGAGTGGTAGTGGTGAGGGTGAAAAATCAATCGCTTTTTCTCGAGCTTCCAAGCTCTATAATAGGACAATGGGTGAGATGAATCTGTACGATCAACACTCTAGCGATGTAAGGATCAATATCCGAAGCAAACGCTGGACATGCGTAGTTTTTTTGCGACTGATCGAAACCGCAATATCTAATGCCACTGTTCTCTATAACCTGTATGCTGAAGGAAAGGAGAGAAGTACCTACGATTTCGTGAAAGAAATTGCCGGTCATTATCTCGCAGGAAATGCCCCAAATGAATATGAAAGGCACGAACTCATTCAACTCGCAGAAATTAGGAGACTCTGTTCCGTATGTAGTAAGAAGGTCGACACGTATTGTATTCAATGCAAACAATTCATATGGTGGGGATGTTATAACGAGTCACATGGGTGGAATCATAAGAGTCAGGTGAAGCCATATAAGAGGAAATGCACCAACGAGAGTTGTGCCGTACGCACCAAGAAATTTTGTACGGAGTGTTCCAAATATATGTGTCTGACATGTTTTGAAGAGAATTTCCATAAGAAGCTAGCAACCAAAACATAGAAACCTGAACCAGACACCCTTACACAACAGTCACAACTAATACACTAACACACGCGTCTTCAGATTCAGAGTGACCCTTCATTTCAACAGAGATATACTTTAACAAAACGTTACCAAAGCATACACGCGATCACGCACAGACGCACATGCACACAAACACATACACATACACAGAGGATTATTTGCAGAAGACCTTCACGTGATGTAGTCCAGGTAACGCTTACCATCTGCCGAGCAGGGTGAACTCGTAATGGATATCAGTCAGTATTTGCTTCATCGTCTACAAAGACAGATACGTAAGAATTGACCCAGAAATCGAATGCGCAGCCCTGGGAAGCTCCCAGAAAAGCCCTGAGTACCATTTTCCAGCGACCAAACCTTATCCCGTATGAATGAGCATGATTTTCGTCCATAGCCTCCGAAATTTTCACCGTCAGATGTGTGCACAAGTGGAAACTGACCTCAAGAATGGAATCAGCGACCCCAAAAACTCCTGGATACCATTTCCACAATCAAAACCATATCCTTTATAATTGGTCAATTTCACCCCCAGCTTCCCCCATTTTCCCCTCTATGGGGTGCATGAGTGAAAATTGAACCCGTGAACGGAATCAGCGACTCCGAAAACCCCCGAGTACTATTTCACACCGTCTGGAACCTTTCAAATGTAAGCAGCCAATTTTCACCCCCGGCCTTCCCCATTTTCACCCCCAGAGGACTACATGAGTGAAAACTGAACCCGGGAACGGAATCAGCGACCCTGCAAACCCGCGAGTACTATTTCGCACCGTCTAGAACCCTTCCTATGTGATCGTCCAATTTTCACCCCCAGACTGCCCCATTTCCACCCCCTCGGGGGGGGTTAAGAACTAGCCAGGAGTGCTAAAAACATAAACTCACCCTGTGTAGCGTATGACTACCCATTTTTGACAGCAATTCTGGCTCTTTTAAATGCTTTGGTCCGCTGACTTTTTATTTTCGCGATTTTCACCCCTTCATCTCCTGTTTTTACCCCCCCCCCCCCCCCCCCCAGGGGGGTTGTAGCTGAAAGCTTATGTCAAATTCGGAAAGAGCGGACAATTTTACCCCGAGCACAGCATTTTCAGCCTTTTTTGACGTGAATAGATACTTTTTTTTTGCGAGTGTCCGTTTGCGTCCGCGTGAGGGTTGGTGGGTTAATAAAAATACGAGCCGCTATGTTCCGTTTCCTTTAAAACCCTTCAGCTCTCGTCTGAACCTTTTTTTGAGATTTTGCTTCGTTTGCTAGAAAATCGCCCTGATCACTTTAAATGCCCGACCCCGTATATGTAAAGTGAAAAGTTTAATCTTCATAGCTATTGGAGGCAGATTTACAAACTGATGAGGGTATCAAGGCGAATGGTATCTTATCATGCAAATTCGAAAACATGAAAAATAGTGTAAGAATGCTGAAAATAAAACACTTTACTACGCGGAACGAGATTATCCTGCCAACTAACGATCTTAAGCAGAGGATTGACGATAATATCACCAACCGTGTCACAGTAACGGTTGAGGAATTCGAACATCGTGATTCCGGTTGGGCCATGGTGGGGATCATGAACCTGACGATCAACAATAACCGGTACGATCCACTGCGTGAAAACTCATCGATATTGGTATCTTTTCCGAGGGGGATTCCACAAAGGCACGCTCTGGTGAATATTGTCAACACTGATGAGAATTGCTCTTTGTGGTCAGTTAACGCCGGGCTGTGCACTGGATTAATACTAAAATACCAATGCCGGCCCACCAGCTATCTGCACTATAAGCACAGGGCTACAGTACGAGGGGATAAGTTTTCCAACACTTTTCTCTGATATCCCCAGGCTTGAGATGCGAATTAAGGGATCGTCTCAGTGTGACCCTCCGAAAAATCACTGATTTTCGCGAATTTTTTTTTTAATGTTCAAATGAACTAATCGGTCCGGTTCTTTTTTTCATAAATAAATACGTTTTTGAAGTATACAAAATGATTTTTTTAAAGTTTATTTATTGAGTGCATCATTGTTGTATAAATTGTTGTAATTTCACGTGAAAAAAAAAGGTGCTGCACGGTTTCCACGTTGACGGCCGCAATTTTGATCTGAAAAAAAAATTTCAAAAAGATTGTTGATCTGTAGGAAAGTCGCTATCGCGCTATGGAGGGGATTTTTATTTTTTTCAAATTTGACAAAATGGCGGTGGTTTGAACAAAAATTGTCGAATGTGACCCTTTTTTTCGACAGTTTTTCGTAAAAAAAATAGGAAGTTTTCAAAAAAAAAAAAAAAGCTTCCATAGCGCGATAAAGAATGACGTTTAAAATGTTCTCCCGAAATTGGAACTAGATATCTTTGAAACTCTTCCTTTGAGAGTGGAAACCGTTTTGAAAAACACCATTCTGAGAAAAACGCGTTTAAAGATTGAAGTTGGAAAAGTTTATATAAATCGTTTACTTACGACCAATCGGCGATGCCAGGTCTTGATTTTTTTCTTGGGGGTTTCTCTCGTACGTCTATCCGTGGTGGATGTCAAAAACGAACTGAAATGCTTGGACAGTTTATTCTGCAAGGTTATAGAACCTAAGCACCTTAGTACTCGCGCAGGTAGAAAACCCGTTCCTTTTCTACAAGAAACGCTGTAGCGACCGTAATAATTTGAATTTCGATTTAAAAATTTGAGAGAATGTTTAGAACAGTGTATACTATACGATAATGCAAAAAAAAAAAAAACAATTTTTTGAAAATTTCACACTGAGACGATCCCTTAATTTATAAATGAAAGTTCATGGGCTGAACTCGAGTGTGGTAGTGCCGCTATAATTGAATGAAAATTTTTATTCCAACACACTGACTATTCACTTACTTGCTATTGAAAATAGAATTGACGTAGACGATGACAACAAACTCCACTGCAGTACAATATTTTATTGAGCCTGAATTCGAAATCTTTCCTATTTACTCAACAGCAACTTGTCGCGTCATAAAACCACAAAATTTTTCTGTTACCGCTGTTCATATGATTTTAAAGTAGAGTCCGCATACGAAAATGATATGCAAGGTTGTTTGACAATGAGTGAAAACAAATGTAAGGTAAATCCACTCGACAACGAGGATTAGATTGTGAAATTCAAAAATTATTGGTATACAGAGTCTGTGCCATTCACTGCTTATGCCGATTTTGAATGCATTCTCGAGCCTATGGTTGATGAAGCGTAACAGCACGTCCCGCAGAGTGCGGCGTACTATGGGCACTCTTCCTTTGACGATTTCTTATCTCGAATCCACCTTAACCTAGGTCCTGATTGCATTTCGTGGTTCATCGGTGAATTACAATCCTTAGTCATTACCGTCGAGAGTTATTTGACTAAAGTTGTACCGTTGGAACTATTAAGCGCGGAGCAAGAACCACAGTTCAGAGCGGCGGAGGTTTGTCATGTCTGCGACGGGCCGATCGTGCCCACCGATGTGAGGTACCATAATTATTGGTATTTTACAGATAAATATCGCGGTACAGCGCATTGCAAAGTTCCACAATTTGCCCGGTCATGACGCACATTTTTTAATACGTGATTTGAAAATATCTGTAGAGGGATCGATCGAACAAGGAGAAGTATATTGCAGTGACAACGGAGGTCAAAGCTACTAAAGTGGAATTGCGCTTCAACGATTCGTTCAAGGTCATGGCCAGCAACATCGATGAGCTCTCGTCGTATCTGGGTGGCGTGGATAAACAAGTTACTAGCAAATTTTATGATAACGCTGAGGAATTCGAGCTTGTAATGCGTAAGGGTGTATTCATTCCCCTGTGAATACATCAATAATTGGGCGAAAATGAATGATCAGTCAATGTGGGCTGAAGATTAATTCCATTCGAATTTGAACGATTCCAACGTTTCCAATGAAGATTACGTGCATGCGAGAAATTTAAGGCGGAAATCCGGGCTAATTATGCTCAGTGAGTATTCCGATTCATATATGAAACCCGACGTGCTGCTTTTGACTGATATTTTGAAAACTTCCGTCGTAATTGCTTTCCAACCTACAACCTTGATTCTCAGCATTATTGTACCACACCAAGGCTTGCTTTTAATGTGATGCTGAAATGCACTAAAGTCGAATTCGAATTACTAACGGACATGGATAAAGTATTTTTCGTTGAAAAAGGTAGCAGAAGCGGTGTGGCACAGTGATCCAACCGTTACACTACAGCTAATGATGCATACGTGGATTCGATCCAAGCGTAGAAACGTCATATTTGATGTATTTCCATGTAAATAACCTGTATGGCGCGGCTATCAGTCAACATCTATCATCCAAAGAAATTGCATTGATGAATTATCTAAAATTAGATTTCCATTCCATCAGGATGATTCCCCGGTTGAGTATATATTGGAAGTGGATATGGAATATTCCGTCAAGCTCAGGATCTTCCATTTTGTCCGAAACACTTCGTTTTCCTAAACATCGCTCAATACAAATTAGTACCAACCGTTTTAGCTCGCAAAAAGTATGTTATTCATTACCGAAACTTGAAACAATGTCTGAATTTTGGCATGAAATTGCTTCAAGTTCACCGAATTTCGAAATTTAACCACTTGCCGAATTTAACAAAGTATATCAATTCAAACACGGATATAAGACGGAAGCGCGTTACGAATTCGAATTTTTTTTTTCATGTTATGAACAACGCGGTGTTTGAAAGCAATGGCAAATGTACGAAAGCATGAGGATGTTGAGATGATTACAGAACGGGAGGGTCGGTAGGGTATGAGATCGAGGACTGCACAGCCGAATTTTCATCGCTGCACCATATTCGACAAAGACATGGTTATAATTGAACTGATTCGACTGCACATTAAATTCAACAAACCGATATATGCAGATTTTTTGAATCTGGACTTGTCACAGATTTGGATATACGGCTTTCACTATAGCTACATACACGCGACTTTTGGAGCAAAGCTAAACTCATGTACACGGACACTGGCAGTTTCATCTACCATTTTGCTGTGCTGAATATTTATGACATCGTCACACAAGATATTTTAAAGTTCGATACCTCTGATTCCCCCGCCAACAACGCCTATGGTATATCCCATTTACGAACAAAAAAGTGTTGGGTCTTATATAGAATGAACACGATAGAGAAATCGAGACGAAATTTGTGGGATTACGAGCTAGATTCTTCGCCTTTAGAATCCAAGCTAATGATAATAATGATGATAATGATAAGAAATCTAAAAATGTTGAGAAAAAAGCGAAAGGCATTAAAGGCTTAACACTTTGAAATATCAAGTTTGACTATAATAAGCGGTGTCTTTTTAACCGGACGGATCTGTATATGCAGCAATGTCTGATTCTCGACAAAAGGCATGAGGTGAGCACTATTAAACAAGAAAACTGGGCGTTGAGAAGTAACGACGATAAACAAATAATTTCGATAAATAAATTTCATACACTGCCTTGGGAATATCGGGGAGAGTGAAATGTAAATATTGTAGATTTGAGGTGAATTGGTGTGGCTCCCTAATACACCACGCAGCCAGCGAAACATACGTAAGATCCAGTCTGGATATCTTTCTATCAAACGACCCTACAGAAGTGTCCATGAGAACAACAGAGATGACGGGGAGCGGCTACATACCGATCTTCGCAGAGATCAAGACAAAGGTAACGATAGCCAAATGTTGGCGATACAGCAGTGCCGAGACAAATTGGAAAGACTTTTACGAACAAACAAAAATGACTGTACATGACGTGACGACGAGACAGCAGGCTTCCGAGGCAATCGTCTGCATCAACGACATGATACTAGCAGCCAAGACAATCACGCACAGAAAGTACGACGCACAGAATCAACGACCGGCAAAGTCTTCCGACGAAGTAATGGACGCTAGACGTGAGAAGAACGGGTACTGGCGTTGGGTAAGACGAGCGGGGCGCGTACAAAACTCAAAGCACAGGGCACGCCTCCGAGAACTTCGTGACATCGCGTCGGAACTTGAAGAAAATCAGACCAACGCCTTCTGGCCCAACGCCATCAACGATGGTGTGGATCGCTGCAAAAACATGCGGAGAATCGAAAAGGCGATGAAGCGCAAAGCGCAACTCACGCCTGTTCTATAAGACACAGAATCACAGAACGACATTGCAACACAAATAATGAGGGCTGCCATATTGTAGGACTCACTGGTTGCCGACAAAGATCAACTCGACCCGGAGATTGTGACAAAGGAACCACGGGTAGACATAAACTTGACTGAGATGCACAGACTAATTATGAAGTTTAAGAACCACAAGGCACCAGAACCCGATGGCATCACAGTCAAAGAGCTCAAAAACGTCCACAAGACGGTAAAAGAATAACCCTGCAACATATTCAACTACTGCCTTGCCATTGAGTACTTGCCCGAAGAGCGGAATTAAGGCAATTGTATATTTTTGCACTCAACCGGCAAGCCGAACAATGACCTGAACTCGTATCGAACGCTATTGGACATTATGGGAAAGTGGCTGGAACGCCTCATCAAAGCATGAATCGCCAACCTCAAGGAACGTATGCCTGAATCACAGCATGGATTCAGGCCCGTACTCGGGACTCAGACGCAAGTCGTCTGCACTTTCGCGAACACAACGGATGCAAAACAAGGTTAAGCAGATAACAAAGGTCTCCCTCGACCTCTCTAAAGCCTTTGACTCCATTAACCATCGAGCCTAGTACAAGAAACTCAAAGCATACGGCACCGGGGACGGCATCGTCAAGCTCATCGCGTTACGACACAGACGTTTCGTTGGCACCTACAACAATGGCAAGCGTAAACCAACACATCAACCCCACAACGATTTATCCTCGGGCCAACTATTTTCAACCTGTGCGTAAGTGATATGCCAATACTACAACACAGCAACACCATGTCTCCACAATACGCAGACGACATGCTCATCACAGCCTCGGCGCCAAACCCAAAATCTGCAATGTATAAGGCAGAACGTCACACGGATCAACTGTTCAAATACCACAAATGCAACGGCTTGCCATGCAACACAGGCAAAACAATGATAATAAACCTAAGGAAACTGAGACCCCCCCCCCCCATCGATGATGGTCGACGGCACAGAAGTCCAGTGCAGCGACAGCATTAAATATCTCGGAGTCCACGTTACGAAAATCAACAGTCTCACGCTCCCCATAAACAAAACTATGGAGCAATTTCAACAAGTCAAGAGGATTCTCCAACCATTGATTGGCTGAAACAGCCAAGCATACATCGACACGAGACTCTGGGTCACCAAATCCTGTCTCCTCCCAATACTTAACTACGGCCTCGCGGCCTTAAGCTAGGAGCACAAACTTTTCGGTGTACAGTGTTCGGTCGTCATAACACGTACGGGCTTCGTGAACACTCACACGTGGCGCCAGCCAATCACACGCCAGACTCAGCTTGGCATACGAACGCGTTTCCCTCGTTCGACTGATCTGCTGTCGGACGGATCGCGCAACGGTTCCGTACGATTTTGCTCTGTTGCCGCATTCATGCGAGAATTAAATTCTCTTATCGCACTCGCTTAAATAGCGTAAAAAATAAAACAACAGCAAAAACTGACCGGAATACATAAAAATAAGCGCAGAAGCTGAGACGAAGAGGTGTGTAGACCTGACTGCAGAAAAGAAAAGTAAGTGAAAAATAAAAATAAACATTGTATCCTGCAAAAATACAAAAGTACGCGGACATAACCTCAAATATAATTCGTATATCCAAGTCGATTCTATTTATTATACTTTTCAGAGAACTACGTATTATTAATTTATAATACTTGCTATCATGGATGATGATCTGCTACTTGTAGTAATGTGGATGATGATGTACATTATCGTGCGTCGAAGAAGATGAAATGTTAGATGGAGAAACCGACGTTGGTGGGTCAGGCCGGTGAATCAGAATAGACGAGCTCAAGGCGATTTCAGCAATCTTTTTCAAGAACTGAAGAATGACGACACCATGTTTCACCGCTACACAAGGATGGACGTCCAAACAATTAATGATCTGTTGAATCTTGTTAGACCATCTCTGGAGCGGCATCATTCTAGAGCGCTGTCTGCCGATAACGTCTGTCACTGACTTTAAGGTACGTTTAATACGAGCATTAAATGGTGGCCTGTCAAAATCCCCCTGTGACAAAATATCCTCGGATAAAATCTCCCTGCAAAAATCTCCAAGACAAAATACTCCTTGACAAAATCCCCGCCGCGCAAAATCCCTCCTAAAAAAAATTCCCCCTTGACAAAATTCTCCTGGATAGAATTCCCTCTGGATAAGATATCCCGCCATTATCGAATCTGTTATAAATAAGGAATAAAAAAATATGAAGAACCGAATAAATAAATAAATGAATGAATGAGTTTGTTATTGCAAAATTTGATATTGCAAGGCTCTATCTCTCTCTTCGGATCATATGAAATCATATGTATCGAATTGAATTGTATGAGTATGAAATGTTATGGATTGAATTGAATTTGATGTACTCGAAAAGATATAGATTATCAATGAACATGAACGAAATGATACGAAAATGAATGCATGTATACGAAACGATACGACATAAATGAAGAGCATCATTTGTGTGATTGATTTGTTTTAATGTATTATTACGTAATAGGGCGAAATAAATAATCAGGAGAATTCAAAAAGACTAGGGTGGTTTATTGAGGACAAAAGTAAAAGGAGACGTGTGTCGTTTTTAAAGTCCGTTCAAGGAATCCAGAAAGATACTCGTTGATTCCAAAAGACGTTCGGTGTCAAGGAACATCAAATCTTCATTTTGATTAATTAAATAAATACCCAGGCAGCACACTTGCTTCGTTTATGTAGCTGCTGGATCACAATAAAAAAGTCAATGATATATCTGGTTAGGTACATAACTGATATGTTCTATGTGCCCTACAAGGTAGGTTGACGTTAATGTAACGTAACCGCTAAGTGAAAATTTTATGTTAAATTTACAGAACAGATGTTACGTAACATTTGGGTCGCAAATCATTCGGCTTTGTGTGGTCCAAAGAAATGATATATCTGTTACATAATGACGTATACTTTAAGAAAATATATCGCCGTTAACATCACAGATATGTGTCAACGGATCCATTTCAGTGTGTTTCAAAGTATTTGTATCCTCGTTACATAATCATTTTTATGTTACGATTATAGACCATTGCTAACGTACTTCATACATTCAAGCGGTTCTCTTTCGTGTGTTCCAAGGAATTGATACGCTTATTACATAATTATGTTCACGTGAGAAAAATCTTCAACCTAACTGATACATATATATACACGAAAAAAAATATTAGTCCTTCGAACGAACTCTAAAAAATGTTTTTTAAAGCTCAAATCTTTGTAGGGTTACTTTTTTGACAAGTACTTACAGCCATCAAACCCAATCGAAAAAAGAATTATCAATTTTATTTGCATCACCCGCTCAGGCCCCGCGACGTTGAGGGTTTGCGGCCGCGTGGCGGCGGTTGCTGTGTTTAGTGGGGGTATATCGTGAGTTAGGATCGAGCGCTCGAATGGGTAGGACGTGTTGTGAAGCTTTTCTTTCTGTTCGTGCGTCGCGATTGCATCATCTTTTTCGTTCCGCGTAGTTTCAAGGTTTGCGCGTGCTTAGTTTTGGTTTGTGGGGACGCGGTCCATCCTCCGGTGATTGGAGGTGCCCGTTCCTGGGGCGAGCGTCGACGCAGCGACAGATCTGTTGCTCGAGCATCTCAGCGTTGGATCCCCGAGACGTCGGGACTGCTGTTTGCACGGCTGTGGGCCATCTTGGACGCTCCCCGTTACCCCGCTTCCACGTGACCGTCGGAAGTTGCGGCGTTTTATTTATTTAAATCCGTACTTGGTAAGCTAGTTTAATATTATTGAATGATCATTCAATTTAGTTAAGAAAAAACGTGTCAGCGAATTTATTGCCTTGTATGCTTTCAATTTGATTTGTGTTGAATAAATATTTGACTTGCTTCGGCTTTTCCCTCTGTCTCGTGAGGGAAATTATGCCGCACCAAGTATCCTTTTCTTGTTTCGTAAAATTAAGGTTTTATTCATTCGCCCTCTCACTCACTGATCCCATCCCGATTAGCGTTAGAAGAGAACTCTTGATAAGTGATTAAACACTCGAAGAACCATGTTAAGTAGCCTGTACTTATTTCTCGCTGTAACACGTTGAATTTTGATATGCTCTTACCTGTATATTAAGCAAAATGCGTGTAACGGTAATATATACCCGTTTCCCACATTGTTACTTGTATGACACTACATGTTGAATTTCTATATTCTAGTATCTTTGTTATGCTTTGACATGTCAAGCTGGTTTCGTTTATGACACATTCTATCTCAATATTCTGGGTGGTAATAAACAATCTTTTCTTTATACATCCTGGTATTTGTCTTTTTTTTAGCAGCGTGCGAATATGTGCACATGTGCACGTGCGCATAAAATGAATCGTCGTATGTTACACGGAGTGACAGATATGTATTAAGTACGTTTATTCAATGGCTCTGATTTGAATGTATTACGTAACAGATAGGAATCTGATCTATCACTGCAAAATATGAATGCCATGCGCTGGATGCAAAAAATAACAACATAAATGATACATAACGGATTTGCAAGGATATGAATCTCATCCATATCTGTGATATCATTGATACGTATCTCTGTTCTGTGCCTGTTATATAGCTACCATAATTTTTTGTGGCGGACATAATTGAGTAAATGTACGGTACATGTAGAGCACATGTGATGTAGCTGTAATGTCGGCAGAAACAAGATTCAAGTATTTGTTACGTTACTGGGATATGAATGTGCTGCCTGGGTATACATGCATATTCGGAGGGGAAAACCGTAACAGTATTGAGGTATTACTGGACCGGTAATCCCAACCAAAAGTATATCTCGGTGAAAATTTGAACACTTCGCGATGAGATAAAAACCTGAAATAAATCAATCAAAACCGAGTTAATAAAATAATTCATTTAGCATAATAATAATACCGAAAATTTGTCAATAAATTGTTTAATCAAAAAATTGTTGATCGAATTGTGAGTGAACATTTTTTCATTTCATATAAAATGAATTAATTAATTTTTCTAAATATCGATACATTTTTTTTGCACTTTTCGACTATTTTGAAAAACGCGTTTTCCAAAATTTTTCTAATTTTGAGAAATGGATCAAATGTCCTGAAATTTGAATCGGTTTTCGTAAAAAGGTTAAACATAACACTGAAGAAGTTTCAGAGGCATGGAACGAATAGTTTTATGAATATAGCGTTAGGAAATTTTGGAAAACGGGTTCTCCTAATTCGCTGAAAATCCAAAACAATTCACAGTTATTCAGAAAAATCAATGAATTCATTTGATATGAAATAAAAAAAAATTCACTAAAGATTCGTTGATCAATTTTTTGTTTAAAAAATTTATTAACAGCTTTTTAACATTATTATTATTCAAAACGAATTTTCATATAATCTTGGTTATAATTGATTTTTTCAGATTTTTATCTCATCCGGAAGTGTTTAATATTCCCATCGACACTAAATTTTGGTTGGGATTACCCTTTCAGTAATACCTTAATAAATGAGTTAATGAATATAAATAAGGAATTTTATCCGCAGGAATTTTGCAGTGGTGATTTTTTCAGGGAGGATTTTGTGCAGGGGAAATTTTGGAGAAAGGAATTATGGATGGTAACCGCAATAATTGGCATTCCCATTTGTGAAGCATGTAGACCCTAAGCGACGAATAACCAAACGTTAGTATTCTCCTTTTTCTGTTTGTTTTCTGTGCAGGTACCCTGCTACAGGTGATCAAATTTTATCCATTGCATTGGCATACCGCATCGGAGACTCAACGACGAGAATCATCATTAAAGAGGTTACAGAGGTACTTTCTCGCGTACTTTCACCTGTATATTTGAGCCAGCCAACCGAACATGACTGGAAAAATGCCGCATCTTTATTTCTGGATCAATGGAATTTCTCCAATTGCGTTGGTGCGATCGATGGAAAACATGTACATGTACAGGCCCCAGCCAACTCTGGAAGCTTGTATTTCAATTATAAAAAAACGTTTAGCATTGTACTCCTTGCAGTTTGTGATGCAAATTATAAATTTACCCTAATACATTCTGGTGAAATGGGAAGTAATAGCGACGCAGGTACATTCGCAGATTGTTCTTTTGGACAGCTCTTGACGGACGATCAGCTTGGATTACCTGCGGACAATGCTCTGTTTCCTGGAAGCGAAATAAGCATACCTTATTTCATGGTTGGCGACACAGCATTTCCACTGTCAAGAAGAATGATGAAACCGTACCCAGGGCGTGGATTGAACGATCGAAAAAAGATATTCAATTACAGACTGTCAAGAGCTCGTAGAGTAATTGAAAACGCGTTTGGAATCTTATCTACCCGTTGCCGTATCTTCAGGAGGCCGGTAACTCTATATCCGGAATCGGTTGATAGCATAATCGTTGCAACCGTATGCTTACATAACTTCTTGAAAATACGAGACGAAGCCGAACAGCCACCTAGGAGATTGTATGTACTACCAAACTTCGTCAATTGGGAAGATGCGGATGGATTTTTGCACCTTGGTCGGTGGAGAGAGGAAGGAGGCTTAGAAGGCATGGATCCTCTTTTACCACAATTTTTATTCCAAAAGGCTGTCAACATGACAGATACGATGGCAGAATACTTCCTGACACCGGAGGGTGAAGTACCATGGCAAATGGATTACATACGCTGCACGAGAAATTGATAATATGAATTAAATAAAAATGTATTTTTTTTTTTTCGTTTACTACCATCGAATATACAATTATTTTGCCCACTTTTATTTTTCAAAAAATTATGGTGCCACTGATGACGCGATAGCCGAACGAAATTTTGTGAATTCATTTTTTAAAATTGTATAAATAAAATGACTTTCAATCAGGGAAATTGTCTGAAGAATATTTCGCGTATAAAAGTCAGAAACAAAAGTTCCATTGGATACAAATTTCGGGATACTGGAAGAAAAAAAAGACATAAAAAGAAAAAAAAAGAGATAAATCAACCTGGTTGTTACTTTAAAAATGTTGAATCTTTTTAGGAATAATAACGCTCAAAACATATCAATTGAGAAGTAAAAAAAAAAAATTATAATGCACAATTTCGAGAAAACTGTTTTTTTTTACGTAATATAATTGCCGATTCTAACGTTTTCCGTCAGAATTTCGTCGCAGTGTCGATATGAGCGATATTGGCAAACCGTGCGGAGGTGACACTTCATACAATAAATCAATCACCGTTCATATTATCAATGCCAATAACGTTTCAAAAAGTCGAAAAAATTGTACTTTCTAACGATATTGAATGAAAGCAATAAAGCGTTGACGATGAACATTGTCTGTATTTCTTTTATGAAACGTACAGACTTTGAAAACTGGCAAAATCACAAACAGCTTAATCAAAAATTACAGATAAGAGGAACAAGTATTATGTTATGCTCAATATGCTTACTGGTAGTACATCTAAATATTGCTTTTCATTATGTCAGATTAATTAATAATACTTTTATGGGAATTATCAATAATTTAATAATGTCAACAGGAAGAATAGTAACTTCATAAAAGTGGTTAATGAAAGTACTAACAGCTTTTCATTTACAACTTTGGCGATTTGTTGCAAGGTCTCAGTGCTGCAAGGAACCCAGTGATTTAAATTTCGTAACGACGTTCGTTCCTTCGACAACTTGCAAAATAACCTACTTATTCACTACCTAGCCGATTTTTTACACAAAAAAACCTAAAAATCTGATTCTTAAAAGTATAGTGCAACGTTGTCTTTAGGCCATGGGAACGCAGGACTGTATCAAGGAAGAAGACCATCGATGAAAAAATCGTGCAGCTTCAGCCTTCATTCATTCGTATAGAATTTGTAGGATTCGTGTTTTTTTTTTTTTTGATTTCTTTGTTTCCTCGTCCATTTTTTGCACCTCGATGGCAACTAATGATCCAAAGGTCTCTTCACCAGTAGTAGTAGCAGTTTTTTTCGTATTAGATGGTTGGACAACTGTTTTTGTTGAAGAATAATCTTGAAGTGTTGCCGACACTGCCAAAAAAATTTCTCTACGGGATCAACTTTTTTAGCAATCCTATTGTTTTCGGTGTAACATTTGTTCGGTGGAGGTGTTGATTCTGTACAAGAAAAATTTGCTGGATATGGGCTGGGCAGTGAAAGTTTTGATGAATCGCTATAAGCGTATGACGTAGCGGAGCACGTTGAGAACGGTGATTGTGGTGATAGCAAGCAAGGGGTTGCCGGTGTTAGTACTCGTGGTGGCCTCGTCAGTGCACAGGACACAGGTATTTTCGAATTTCCAAACACAATTCGTGAAGACGTTTCAACGGACTGCAACTCATTCGTAGCTGACAAACCATTTGTTGCCTTGCGCGATGACCTTGATGAGCGTGATGTGTCAGGTGTAATAAGTCTTTCGAACTGAAGTGTTGATGCTTGGATAGGAGAAGTTGGAATGATCGGTGGTTGCGATGGTTTTTCCGAAAATACAGAAAATGACTCTGTGTTTCTTGCTTGGAGTGGTATTAAAGTATTTGATGGCGGCGTTGGAGGAAGAAAAGAAAATGAGTGCAACTCGGCTGAAAAATCTGTTTTCCGTGTATCCGGCACTGACTTATTGGAAAAGGATGTTATGGTTAACGTTGGCAGCGATGAGGAGCACATTAGCAGTTGCCCAAAATATCGCGGACCATCCGTCACTGAAGGATGCATTGGTGGAACCCGCGAAGCATTTGTGAATGTCCTACAATATATGCATTATGTTGATTGTGGGATATATTGCCGACACGTTAGTAGTAAGATTAATAAGATTTGAAAGTATCTCAATGATCGCAATCTTGTGTGAGTGTAATTTACACAGCGACTCCACTCCATTTCTTGACACATTTTAAGAGGCTGAAATTCGTATCATCAACGCTAAATTCTATTTGGACAAACTTTGTACTTCACGGCTCGAACATTCGACGATTAGCAAAATAAATGTGTTTTTCACAATTGTAATGAGATTTGTGTCCTAAAATATTAATTTTTTAGGGAACTTGTTGCTCCTTTAACGATATGTTTACCTCATCAAATATTTGCCTAGCAATTAAGGATATATTGCCCATACCTTTCCCATCAAATGGAGTTGAGTGATAATTTTGGGTACTTAGGAATGAGATAAAAATCTGAAACAAATCAACCATATTGAGGATGCTAAAAACATTCATTTTTAATGATAATAATACAAACATGTTATAAATAAATTATTAAAAAAAACATTCTTTAGCAAATGTCCGGTCAACTTTATATTTTATATTATAAAATAAATTCGTAGATTTTCCTGAATATCTGTGAATTTTTGCAAAATTTTCTCTCTATTTTAATTTCAATTTTCTTAATTTCGAAAAATGCACCAAGAGTCCCAAATTTTCGTATGTTTTCACAGAAATGTTCCAAATTACATCTAAAAAGTATCCGGGGTATTGGACAAATGGTTTCATGTATGCCGCCTCCGCAAATTCCCGAAAAAGAAGATTTCAAAATAGAGAACACATTAAAAAAAAATTTATATGTATTCAGAGAAATAGGAAAATTCATTTAATATCTCAAGTGTAAAAAAACAAGTTTACCAGAGATGTGTTGAACAATTTTGTTTCAACAATTTATTTATAACTTTTCGGCATCATTATTATTCAAAAACAATGTTCTTGGCATCTTGAATGTGGTTGTTTTTTTGTAGATTTTTATCTCACTCCGAAGTACTCAAAATTCTCATTGAAACTCATTTTGGTGGGAAAGGTATGGGCATCCTTAATAATGGAAACATATTGGTGAACGTTGAAAGTGATTGAACCCAATATTGAAAGCGGAGAGTGAACGAGTCTTGTGAATGAATTTGTAAGTGCAGTTATTGGACTCAACATGATCGCTCTTTTCATTCAAATATGTTTAATCATTTCGAAGGATAAGATTCAGGAGTGCTATTACGTACTTCTTCGTTTTTATATGTTTGTGCAGGTACGCCATACTCTTGTATAACGCAAACCCTTTCCGCTTTGTTTGTCCACTCCCACCTCTTTCGTCCTTCTGTCGGCGCTTTCGTTCGCTGGTAAATCTATCTCTCAACTGATTCCATCGGTTTTGACAGTCAGCCTCTGCAAAAAGATGTGAATATGTATTTTTACTGTTTTACTTCCTCATAGAGGAAGCTTTGTGATGGTGAAACATTTTTTTTCGAGTTTTCAATGCTGAAATGTATAAATTGTTCCAAAACGTTGAGAAATCATATTTAGAAAAAAATAACCAGACGTGTGTGTATGTGCGCGCGTGTAACAACCTCGAAAATTTAAAACTTCTATAACTCGAGAACGGTTTGAGATACAGTGCTGTCTTATTGCACACAAGTGAAGCAGTACAATGCCTTCATTTACTGCTATTCTCATCAAAAAGTTTCGACAAATACAAAATTTATGGTATTTTGAATTTTTCAAAAAATGTCTGAGGTCGCTTCAATTTCCGCAAATTTTGAGATATCAGGCTGAATTTTTGTACACAAATAGAGTATCATTACAGGATGTTCGGCATTTAATTGAACGAGAATCGGTCCAACGGCTCAGATTTTATAACATTTAGATTTTTTTAAAAAAGTCTCTGACAACTCTAACAAATTTGACATAGCTGGATACATATTTTTACATAAAGATAATACCATGAAAGGATCTTTAGTATTGAATTACAGAGATCTCGAGAGTAGAGAATCGGCGAGAATTGACGATTCGTTTTAGATTTTATCCAATTTTTCAAAAAATGCCATGCCGTTTACAATTTCTGAATTTTGATATATCAGAGTAATTTATGTTTTACACGAATGAAGGATCATTAAACGATACATAGTGTCATATTAAATGAGAATTGGTGGTGAAGTAGAATGCAGAAAAAAAGCGTGCAAATTAGAAACTTGCACATGGCCACCTTATTATTACATCTCGCTCGCAAATCTTCCTCTATGAGAAAGCCAAATTTGAAAAACCCCTTGCTCATAGAGGAATCGTTGCAAACGAGATGTGATAATGAGGCAGCCATGTGCAAGTTTCTATTCTGCACGCTCTTTTCAATTATCACAATTTCCTTAACAATAAATGAATAGTTACTTTGTTTTACCACCTTCACTTTTAAAATCGCAGAAATAGTTCCCCAACAGTTTTTGCGCAGCTCGGAATCATGGTAATCCTTCGATTCTTTGTTGTACAAGGCGGGAAAGCTGTACACTGTTTCAACCAGCAACGTGTCGCTGTCCTTGTGTGCTTCATTATATTCCAATCCGGAGTCATCAAGGACATCGCATGGAATATTCATTACAGTAGCTGAATTATAATATCCCTCTTATATGTATATAATTTCATGTAAGAGAATTCGTCAATATAATGAAAACCGTCGAGAGAATCAAAAATACTCAGAGGTTAAAAAACTTTTCACACACAGTTCCCGCGTTTTTTGTTTTTTTGGTAATTTATTTTAAAATAATCATAAATATTCCGTCAACAGGATACGCTACTCAAAAAAATTATTTCGATCCGGAATCGACTTGGATATACAAATTATATTTGAGGTCATGTCCGCGTACTTTTGTATTTTTGCAGCATACAATGTTTATTTTTATTTTTCACTTACTTTTCTTTTCTGCAGTCAGGTCTACACACCTCTTCGTCTCAGCTTCTGCGCTTATTTTTATGTATTCCGGTCACATTTTGCTGTTGTTTTATTTTTTACGCTATTTAAGCGAGTGCGATAAGCGAATTTAACTCTCGCGTGAATGCGGTAACAGGGCGAAATCGTACGGAACCGTTGCGCGAGCCGTCCGACAGCAGATCAGTCGGACGAGGAGAACGCATTCGTTCGCCGAGCTGAGTCTGGCGTGTGATTGGCTGGCGCCACGTGTGAGTGCTCACGAAGCCCGTACGTGTTCCGACGACCGAACACTGTATACCGACAAGCTTGTGCTTCTAGCTTTACTTCCGATGAACACCAAAGGGAACTTGAATCGATTACAGTGCAACCTCCGAATAAGATCGGGCTCGGGCACACTTTAGTTGAGAATACACATTTATTAAAAAAAAGTACGTTTAAAAACTGATTTTCGAGATGTCGTAACATGAGTGTTCCAACAAAATGATCGTTCAATAACTGATTTCCGAGGTGCGTAATGGCCTGGCATCTAACTTGGTTCTGTCGTGTTTGATGTCTCTAGTGATTCTAATTTGGAACTGTCTAGTTCGAAAAGGATCTTGAATAGTGGGAGTTCGGGAGGAGACTTCTGATTTGTTTTTGGATACGTCAGTGCAAGACGATTGGTCTTGAGGAGGCCAATCGGTGCAATGCTGACAAGATAGTTAGTTGCAAGAATGCAATTTAACTTCTAAGAATGATGTTTTGTGAACTGCTCGTCTTGTCTTCTCTCGCGTTCCTTAAGTTTGGTCAGTGAGAGGTCGCGAGCCGAGTTGAAATTGAAGATATGAAACAAAGAAATGAAAGTGTTACATGAACGATTGTTGGTCCGAGACTATTACACAACAAGATGATAACTAAATATACTATGGTATGAGCATGTATGCTCACTTATGATAATTGCACATCGGTAAGATACGATACAGAAAGGGTGCAGCCGTAATTATCGGCTGGGACGTAACAGACTTATCGATCTTCTTCATTGGTGTGCTTGTAGTGGGAATATTATCTCCTGCAAATGTTTTGTCTACTGCATCCGTGAAATCCGCGTCATCCATTTTTTTTTCTCATCGTTCTCGTCAAGTTTTTCTTCTTTTATGGTAATATCTGGTTGTTCTGTTTTGATTACTTGCTTAATCTTCCGATTCGAAGTATCAAACAATTCTTGCAGCGGTATTACTAGAGGCTTAAATATTTCCCCGATAACCTCTCGCGTGGTGTCCTTGTCTGACTTCATCATTTTATGTTTCCAGCGTATCGCATAGCTAGCTTTTGACATTTCATTGAACACATCGCTGTGTTTACGGATGCTGATGATCTCCACGTTAGCGTCTTGATTGTTGCAATTGAGTTGTGCAAATTTACACTAATTTATACTTATAAAGCAGTCAAAATCCTTCCTGTATCTTTCCTCATTTATTTCGCTGTCTTAACAATGACAAGAAAAGTATATTCACTATCATTCGTGCATGCTGAGCATGTCTTTGAATTGCCTATGAGTCATGTTAGTATTGAAATGTTCGTTGTAAATATGTTTCATATTCATTTTATCCTGGCGAAATAATATCAATAAGTTTGCATTGTCACGCACCAGGTGTTTTGGAATGCGCGCATACGTTTGACTTAGATAACCAAATCATAAAGTGTTTAAATGTTGAATCACACGTGCCTGGGTATTAGTACTACGGACCTGGTACGAAATTAGTAAAGAGGTTAGCTGGTGGCGATCCTGGTATCAATCTTTTGGATGCTGCAGGTAAGGAACACGATATTGCATACTTAATGAATCGGAATAACATTGCTACGCGAAATCAAGCTGATAAAGTACTCGCAGAGAAGGCATGAAATCGTTTCTTAGCTAAAGACGCTAGTTTGGGTAAAAAGCCGCATCCTGCGGGATCACTATCACAATAAATGCCAAGTCTTAACTCGATATGAGTTCAATGGGAAAGCGATCGGGACTTGTTGCCAAAAGTATCAATAGAAAAATGCAAACAGATGCTCGGTGTAATTGACTGAGTTTGAAGACGAAATCGCAGAAGAGGGCAATGAACTTGGAATTTGCCATTAAGGCTGCGAAGAAAGCAATGCAGCATGGTCAAATTGCTATTGTGACAGAAGCGCAACATCAAACCCCATGAAAATCAGAATTCGTACTTGTTGCATTCTGAGTATATTATCATGGAGGAAACGATAAAAATACAGAAACCTATAACATTTGACGATTTGATTGCGCACTTTGCGATTCGTCCTCATCAGCCGTTTGCATTTTCTACCTTCCAGAACAACGATGAAACCCATATTGTCGTTTAACATCAAGACTTGTGTCTACTGCCTCGTAAAAGCTTTCTACACATCCATGGAAAAGTTACACAAGATGATTGTGTGACTTCTTTGGCAGCTACGAAATTGATCAATATGGCTGTTTGACATTTATTTGGAGAAATTCGTTACGAGTTGAACGGTGTGGAAATTTATCAAAATAGAAACGAGCGATGTAAAGGGTTGCGTATACCTGAGTCCGGCTCAACAATGTAGTCTCGCGAATACCGATTGGTTGAGTGGAGATAATGAACTAACCGATGCTGCTGAAGTTTCGCGATTGTGAACAGAAGCAACAGAAAGGAGATAGTACAACTTAGGTGCGACGAAAGGAAGAAAACCATGGATGAATGGGAATGAGAGTGGAGCATCAAAATGAAGGGAGCATGGACCAGGGAGGCGATACTAGAATTGATAAAATGGGTGGATAGGAGGTTCGGGCAACTGGCCTTTCACCTAACGCAGGGGCTCACAGAACATACCTAGCAAGGATTGGGAAGGAAGTGACCTCGCCGAGCCGCCACTGCAATACAGAATTAGACAATGTAGGGTACAGATAGTTCGAATGCCCAGCTTGGGTCGGGAAGAGGAAAGTAATATAGAAGGCGGTCGAGCAGGGTAGCCACGTCAACTAATGGGTGCAGAACATGCTGAAAGGCTCGAAGAAATGGGAGGCGGTGGCAGCATACGCGGGGAGAGTCCTCCGAATCATAGAGGAAGCAGAGAGAAGAAGAATTAGAAGAGATGGCGGGAAGACGGTCACACTAGCTGAAGTGTCGATAAGATGGACGAGGAAGAGGAAACATAAGGCGATGTAGGCAGGACAGGTTGGCTGAGATGGTGAACGCCATGTCAAAGGGCACAATCGGACAAGAAGGAAGCTGCAAAAAATTAGAAGGGTGCAGGGGGTTCCGTTCCATCTCGGATGCCGAAGTCAGTAAGAATCCCACATTACGCAGAACAACAGGCTCAACAGGGACGCTTATGTAAGATTTCCCCTCCTCTGGCGAAAAAACAGGTGAGCTCAAATCAGTAATACGCTATCTTGTCCGTCACCTGGCAGGTTAGTTCAGGTTGGGTTAGACCAGGAAGCATCTGTAAAGGACGTCCGCGATTTTGTACGAATTTTTGCCCCCCTCCCCCCGTGTCACAGTGAGTCACAATATTCGAACCCCTCCCCCCTATCAAACTTCCAATGGACACAACCATAGACCCCCCCCCCCCCTTAATTCTCTAAGGTCGCAAGTGACGTGAAAAAAATTCTATAAAAATGATGTATCAAAAATTCTTTACGGTGTAAATTATAGTATTTGAATTATTAACGAACGAGCATGTAAATTAAGCTTTTTGGTAATATTTATTTAACTTTGGTACATGTATAAAACAAGTCCTTAATTGACATGCTTCGGTCGATTTTATGCTTAATATTTCGTCCATGGATTGCTTAAGGGATCGTCTCAGTGTGAAATTTTCAAAAAATTGTTTTTTTTTTTTTGCATTATCGTATAGTATACACTGTTCTAAACATTCTCTCAAATTTTTAAATCGAAATTCAAATTATTACGGTCGCTACAGCGTTTCTTGTAGAAAGGGAACGGGTTTTCTACCTGCGCGAGTACTAAGGTGCTTAGGTTCTATAACCTTGCAGAATAAACTGTCCAAGCATTTCAGTTCGTTTTTGACATCCACCACGGATAGACGTACGAGAGAAACCCCCAAGAAAAAAATCAAGACCTGGCATCGCCGATTGATCGTAAGTAAACGATTTATATAAACTTTTCCAACTTCAATCTTTAAACGCGTTTTTCTCAGAATGGTGTTTTTCAAAACGGTTTCCACTCTCAAAGGAAGAGTTTTAAAGATATCTAGTTCCAATTTCGGGAGAACATTTTAAACGTCATTCTTTATCGCGCTATGGAAGCTTTTTTTTTTTTTTTGAAAACTTCCTATTTTTTTTACGAAAAACTGTCGAAAAAAAGGGCCACATTCGACACTTTTTGTTCAAACCGCCGCCATTTTGTCAAATTTGAAAAAAAAAAAAAACCCTCCAGAGCGCGATAGCGACTTTCCTACAGATCAATAATCTTTTTGAAATTTTTTTTTCAGATCAAAATTGCGGCCGTCATCGTGGAAACCGTGCAGCACCTTTTTTTTCACGTGAAATTACAACAATTTATACAACAATGATGCACTCAATAAATAAACTTTAAAAAAATCATTTTGTATTCTTCATAAACGTATTTATTTATGAAAAAAAAACCGGACCGATTAGTTCATGTGAACATTAAAAAAAAAATTCGCGAAAATCAGTGATTTTTCGGAGTGTCACACTGAGACGATCCCTTAACCAATCAGTCATGGAATTAATAACTGGCATTGTGGTTTCAGTTATTGCGTCCAAAGCCAATGGAATATCACATTCAGTATCCTCCTGCTGAACCCACTCGACGTCCTCTGTTTCCGTTCTAGGATCTTTCACGATACACAAGAGCTCGTCCTTCCTGTTTGCAATAACTTTCGACGGTTTCAATTTGCGAGACCTCGTCTCTTTTGTATGGTTGTCCTTATAGCGTAGTTTAGCGGACTAAATAGAAGCATGATATGCACCGCACTCATTGCCTGTCCTCTCAGCAAGGTGAGATTGCGCAGATAGGCAATACACGTCGTATGGAATTTGTTTAAAATCCTCTAATTCCGGCTGCAAATCAGTGGCCAAGCAGCGAAGTAACAGAGGTGCGAAAGTTACAACCTTCTTTTCTGGAGATAGCATTCGAAGTCCCGACGGCGTTTGTTGTATGGGTGCAGGGGGTGGTAAAAAAAACCCGAATTTCAGAATTTTCCACACGCTGCTGCGGCGGATGCCGCAACAATTCTGGTCCTTACATTTCGTTATTTGAAGACAGTATTGTGACTCACGCACATGCTTCAAAAACCATGCAGCATCAGCGACATTTTTCGATTTATTTTCTTGTGGAGCTACATACTTTGCAAGCACTGGATGATTGTCAATGATAATAGAGCTCCACATCTCTGCGAGTATCTCCCTGGCATACGCAAAATCCCTGCGTTCCAAGTCTTGGTCGACAGTCTTGTTTCTCGATTCAAGGTGTGTTCCGAAACGATCGTTCGGTAAGATCACTCCACTCAGCTGGTTGCTCAGTGGAGCCATTCGCCTCTCCACTCTGTTATACGCGCTTCGGCCAGACGCGTTTGTAGCTTCATACATGACATCCAAATTAAAACTTTTGAAATGCTGAATCGCACAAGCAACTACGCGAGCATATTGCGGGTTTTCGTCTGGTCCTTCATCTACCGTGATAATCATCACAGGTTTTATCATGCATTCCGCAGATTTTGTCAGCGATTGGAATGGTTGTAGTTCCAAAAGATGCTCTAAATCATTCTCATGTGTTTCTGCTATAGACGAACAATGCTTGTCACTGCGAATGGTTATGTACGTTGGTCCGGAGTATGAAACGCACTCTGGGCGACCTTCAGCATTCGGCTATATTACAATTCCCGCATGCACCGAAGGGATCAGCTTGTGACGCTCCGCTACCACCAAATGGTAATCAGGGAGAGTAAGTCTGTACTTCAGATGCATGAGTATCGGCGATTGTCTCTTCGCCGCTGTGAGACCAAGCGGTATTCGCGATTTGTTATCTTGCGGTAAAAAAATCATCTCGTCTGGTCCCAATATAGAAGCGAGTGTCTCTAAAACTTGAATCATAGCATGACAGAAATGTCCATCGGGATGTTTTGCATGTGAATCTGCCTCTGGTCGGCTGAACTTGACAGGTACAGTTTCGACATGTCGTTTTCCTTCTCCGATGTTCCATTGCATTCGTATAAGTCGAAGGTATACTGCACTCTTTTTGATGCTGAAACCCGCCTCTTCGAGTGATACAGTGAGTTCCGCCAAAGTCTTACAGCTCCTGATCACTGATAAAACAAAACAGAATATCGACAGTGATTTATTTTTAAAGCCCCAATTCTAGAAAATTTCACTATTTAAAAATATGGAGTATCAAAATATCGCCTAGAAAATACATGTGTGCTCGGAAGATTCAACGAATTTATTATCATTATTATCATTATCATTTAACTATTGTCATTCTTTCATTTAGAGTACGACAAAAACCGAATTTTTCTATTCTATTCAATAATGTTTCCGCAGAGCAATTTACCAGTTACTTTCTTATTATTAAAAATGAATACTCTTAACGCCTTTACGAAAGATTTGTGTGGTATAGCAAAGTATTCAAATTCTGAAAGAATTTGAATTTTACATAGGAATTTATTAATACATCTTTGTTATACTTTCTGTTCGTCTCCGCTCGTCGGCGGCACTACCAAACGTTGCGATATCGATTATTGCTTTTAGGATATCCGGTTGATCTTCTTCGATCCTCGGCCGTCCAGTGACACCGTCTCTGAATTAAAGATTCTTCTTCAAGTCGGGATGATTCTCACACAGTTGTTTCATTTTCATTTTTTGCGTTTTACGAATTTTTTTCCGCTCTGCATCCCTTTTTTTCTTCTTCAAAGCAATGTCTTCCGTTGACAGTTCTTTGTGGATTTTTTTTTTGTGATGTTTCGTATTATCATTGGCAATGCCAACATCGTACACACCCACGAAGCTTGTAATTTTCGTCTGTAAGGATATGATGCGTCTCTTGGAGGCATCTTGAGAGGGGGTTGGTCGTGAGGTTTTATCCGGGACAACGTCCGTCTCACTATCTTGCCTTTAGGATGTGACAGTTTCGATGCAGGGTCGAGAAATTGAAGTCGAGGGATTCAATGAAGAGGCGGGAATAGTTCGGTGGCGTTGTTGCGGGGTGTTTGCGATCAGATGTGACATTGGCACTCTTTTTAAAGGTACGCAGAATATTATTGGATTTGTCTTTAGTTGTTTTTGTTTGCATGGTTTGTATCCTCTTGTCCACAGCCGAATAAAGAGCACTATCGTCGGTAGCATCTGCTTTCATCTGATCCCATTCTTTGTTCAGATCTACTTGGAGCTTATCTTTTGGACGAGTAGGGTAGGCTCGCTTGTAGGCCACCCAGAAATTTTGATATAACTGAGAACGTGGGACCATTTTTTTAAATTTATTACCGTGTGAATGTGGATATGTGACTCTATCAATTTCGTCACTGTTGCTGCGATAACGCTAGACACGCGACTGCTTTCACTGTCGTTTAAATAGAAATATATAATATGAACAATGCGGGGTGGTGGAGTGGAAACCGCCACCCGCAAGATCTTGCGGGAACGAATAGGCACCAAACGTGTGTTACTTTGTACTCCTGAATAGGAGTCGGACCGCCCAAGACCTGGCTCAGACGGCCATGGCCACGGGTGCCAGCATCCTCATTGTATCGGAGCCCAGCCATGTAAAAGCCTGTCATGGAGCTGCGCGGAGGACGAAATGGCGATTAAGCGTTAAGTTCTGCGTTGCGATGCTATTAAAGGTGCGCGTCGAGTCGCGCAATCCACGAATTCGATGACGGATTGATTATTGCGTATTCTTGTGGGTATGACGTCACGTATGGGATAGCGTATCAAGATCCGTGTTGCAGTAGGTCGTAGGTTTTCAAAACCACTCCAGTTTGGACGCCCGTGCTGGATAGTCACGTTTTGGGAGTTTTGCGAAGTACTGGAGCCGTCTAAAAATCGCGAGGGGGGTGAAGAGTGTGTTGCAGGATGTAGAAGGTGAGCGCTGCTTATATCCTCGCGACTGAATTTCTAGTGTGATTGCGAACCGGCTTGCGAATAACGGATAGCTATTTTGGATTTGCGTTGTAGAAAAGTACTCGAAATTTGTTTGGAGTTGAGAGTAAACTCAGTCCACGTCAAGGCCTTTGTTTCTGAATTCATGTATTAGAGACCAGCCGAACGCCCGACTATAATGATGCTCTAACGATCACGAACATCGATCGCACGACAACAATTGGTAATCCTATTTCAAACGACGAAAAACAGCTCAGATCATATTCTGTATTCGGTGGTCGGCTAGTGCGGTTGTATGATCTGGAGTTACACTAGATTTGCTATCAGCGTTTACCCCGTTTAATCCCGGCTATCTTTTTTGATTACCCTCATTTTCAATTACGAGGTTTTTTTTTCCCTTTCGACTGTGAGTTCAACCCATATAATTCATGTTATTTTCATTTAGTTTCCTGATGTCTGTCCACTTTCATTTAGTTTGAGAGCCCAGTGTTGTCATTGAGACACCAGTTCTCTCTGTGGTGGTTGCGAGCCCAGTGCTTCCATTGGCACCGCCAATGGTCCCGCCGTGTACCTTTCAGTGAATTTGTCTCAAGAACCATTATCCAAGCAATCGCCGATTTAGGTTTCTGCTTAAGCCATATTGAACTTTTCAAGTTTTAGTCCTCTGCCGTTCGATCTTGGGATCCAGATATTGACAAACTTTTTTTTTCTAAATTTGTGTTTGACAACGCTGATTTTAATATAAACACGATGATTGGTAAACGAACATTTCATATAATAGGTGGAATACAGTGTATTACACCATACGACGCTGTCAATATAAAAAAACGTCACCAAACTATCATCAGTTCCCTCTTCCACCGAAATCGCTCAAAGCAGACAAATAAAGATGCAACATTTCCTACGGCCAACGAGTGGCATAGAAGAGATTTCACTAAAAAACGTGTACTCCGAAGCTGCTTTCGAAAAAGTGTCAAAACCTTCGAGTCAAGACGTGATTTGGCTGTTTGGAAATTTTTCACAAATTCCTTCTTTTCCAGCATGGCAAGGATTTATGGAGAGGGTAACGAGTACTTTGCCTCATACAACGTCACGTATTCTGGCACTACCCTTCGTCAATCATCCTCTTACAGATTACAGTAGGATATTCACTGTTTTGAAACATGTGGTTGAGGAGACAAGGAAATTGGATCAAACTACATGTACCGTTACATTCGATCCACCACTTTACATAAAAGCAAGAGATATCATTGCTTCGGAAAACAGTAATCTGGCAACAGAACTATCCAACGTTGTCGTCAGATTGGGTGGTTTCTATCTTTTAATGTCATACCTGGGATCTATTGGCTACGTAATGGGAAACAGTGGACTTTCGGAGTTGTGGTCAATAGCTTATGCACCATCATCGATACATCACCTGCTTTCTGGTCATGCCTATGTACGCGCAATCTGAGCACATTTATTGACATATGCTGCTTTATCGATGATAATGCTCGAAGAAATGGCCATAGACAGCAACGACAAGGAACATCTGCGGCAAATTCTCTTCACTTCCGTAAATGAACCACCGACTCTCGATTCCATAGAAAAAGATACTACGGTCTCGAAGCTCAAACTCTAGCTATCAGAGCACGTCAGGCAGTTGCGAGGAAGGGACAAAACAGCTCAACTGTCGTTGCATTATCTCAAGCTTATTGCCATTGCCATGAATTTTATTCAAGCAGAGCGTATGGGAAATTGGGAGCTCCATTTAGATTGTGTGAAAGCTATGCTGCCAATTTTTCATGCAAGCGGTCACTTTCCGTATGCCAAATTATGTCAGATTTACCTTCAAGATATGGATTCTCTTGAACAAAAAATGACGCAAGCAGAGTTCCAAAAGTTCACAAAAGAAGAGTTCTTTACGATTTGTCGCTCTGATAAGCATTGGTGTGGCATATGGTCAGATATGACAATAGAACAGACGCTATTGAAAAAACATGAAAAGTGTTGGAGGTATTACGCACGAAAGAGGCTTTATTGAGAGCGTTTTGAATAAATGGATTTTTGGATTACCTGTAGCTTATCACGTACGCGAGACCATCGAGAAATTCTGCAAAATTGAATCACAAAGCAGCGATCAACATGTCGAACTATGAGATGCACGAGTTCAGAGAGATGAAGAGGATCGTGAAAAATTTATACTATGGCTAAAACAACACTTCCCTTTCGTAACATCGGAAAATTTTATTTAATTTTTGAGCCATATTATCGCCTCTGATAACGTCGATTGTTATAAATCAAAGGAGATCGGCAAAAAGTCGTTAGATGAGCTCATAACAGATGGTAACCCTTTCGGAACTTCAAAGTTAAAACGATCAAATATGGCGAAATCGATCTTCACACCTAAAAATACCATCAAAATTAGAGATAATGATGTTATTCAAATTGACAAGACGCAATTACTCCAAAGAATAGGCTGAACTGTTCACCCCCAAAAAGACTTGGAGTCAAGTTTCGACTTTGAGCTTGCTCCGATCCCGCTCGCTATATTTGATGAAGAAGGGTTGATGAGAAAGACGAAGAAAATATCTTTGTATGACATTTTCGATACAGTTGAAGAAAGACCCATCGGTTTGGACAATTGCTCATTCATCGTTGACGGCGGCAATTTAGTTCAACGCGTCATATGGCCAAAAGAGGGTCCATTCAATGACATTTACGATGCATATGTAAAGTTTATTCGAAGACATTATGGTCAAAAAATTACTCTCGTCTTCGATGGATATGATAAAAATGCGTACGGTACGAAAAGCATCGAACGAGAGCAATATATGTATTTTGAAAGAAATCATTCCGGAAATTCTTTTTAATAAAAACACCCCAGTAAATAATGGGTAAAAAAAATTGCTAAGCAATTTCGCAAATAAAAATCAATTCATTTTTCAGCTGGTGGAGAAATGTAAGCACGAGGGAATTAAAACACTCACTGCTGTTGATGATGCAGATGTGTTGACTATTCAAACTGCCATTGACGAATCCCATCGAAATGAGACAGTAGTCGTTATTGGACAGGACATCGATCTCCTACTCATCATTGCTCTGACTCCTGCTGATAATGACATTCGATTTTTAAGAGGTGGTCAAGGAGCTATGAAGCAGAGGGCGTACAGTTTTCGGGATTTGCAGTTATCTAAAATCGTAAAATACTGTGAAAAATTTTTTTTATTGCGCATGCGTTTAGTGGTTGTGATACCACGTCCGCTTTCTTTAGTAAAGGGAAATCAAAAACCATTCACACTGTAAAAAACCGAAAAGATTTGGACGAAATTGTTTCGGTTTTCAACAATCTTGAATCGACAAAAGAAGAAATTCTAACGGCAGCAGAACGTTTCGCGCTCACCCTGTACAAAGCTCCAAGAACAGAAAAATCTCCACATCATCACAGATTCATGTTGTTCAACAAGTGAGTCGGAAAATTGGGTACTCTGGTCATTTTGCCAAGACTACCACCAACAGTTGCCGCGTTGAAGCAGCACGCACACAGAGTTTATCAGCAAATTCAGTCGTGGCAAGGAGAAAATCTGGATCCTCTACAATGGGGCTGGAAAAAGAACCAGCAAGATTTTAATGCCCGTTCACACCACCAAGACACCAGCGCCAATATCGATATTGGAGTTTGTGTTTTGCAACTGCAAAAAAGGTTGTGGAAAAAGATGCGTCTGTGTTAAAGTAGGGTTGCGGTGTTCAAATATGTGCTCCTTATGCCATGGACAAGCTTGTTTCAACTCAACAACCGATGAAGATCTCCTCGAAGAGTTTGATGCTCAAAATATGATTTAGGCCTAAGAACAATTGGTTGTAATGGAATTCTCGAATTTATTCGCTATTTCAATAAAATGGATTGATTGCGTTAAAAAAACTTTGAAAAGTGTTTTTTTTTCAGTAAGATTTAGTTTCGATGTTCAAAGAAGATAATGACAAAAATATCTAAAAAGTACGTTGTAATACATAAAAATCACCAAATTGTAGAAAAAATTGAGAATAGATTAAAATAGCGAATATATGTTCGCAAAACAACAAGAGAAAAAACACCTCAAATTTATTGTAAAATAAATAAGAACATGTTCATTTTCAAGAGGACGTTCCATGCTGCAAGTTCGTTCGTATTGATTTTTTTCACCAAACAAACCATTTTCGTGATATTTGCTGTAAAAATAGTTGAAAGCAATTTTTGACTGCGCGTTGTAAACTACTTCCCACTATAAACGCTAATTGTGAGAGTTAAGTGGGAATCAACTGAAAAGTCAACAGGAAATTTTTTATATAAAATTTTATGATAAACATTTTGATCCCTTTGCTTTTTTCTCTTTCGAGCAACGGTTCGTTGGAAAAATTTAAAAAACCAAAAAAAAGTACCTGCTGGGGGTGGTTTTTCTCATTTTTTTTCTCAAAAAGGGGATGATGCACCCACCGGGGAGGTGAGAACTCTTGGGATATTTGTTTCTGCTCATATCACGAGCTCGTACACCAAATTTGAACTCTTTACAAATTATTTCTCCTAAAAATGCTAATATGCGCGGACTACTTGATGCGTGTTATTACTTAAACTAAAGCCTATCTTGCTATTATCATAATAAGTATTGTATTCACCCTTTAATACAATGTACCTCCAGTCTTAAGCGTTGTCATGCCAACACCAGAAATGAAGTTTATTTTCTACTCCAAACAGACATTTTAACCTTTCGAGCCGAATTGGTTTAACGGCAACGATGAGACCGCTCCATATTGAGACTCGCATTGAACAACAGCTTAATCTCAAGGATTCCATCTGCTATGTACGCTAAGGCCGTGTGTATAGAGTATAATAATAACATAATTGAGTTGAGCTGATTGCGGGACGCGCTCGGTTGCGTGGGTGGCGCGAGCGACGCGTGTGACGTAGTGAGTGCTTTCTTCTGTGGCGCACGACTGGAAAGCGTGAAACGCTTGTTGCGGTGCGTGAATTGTGCGGCGCGCGACCGACAAGTTGGTTTCACAAGGTTGTTGTGAACAAATACACTTAAGCTAATATTATATATTTGGGTATATACAGGTGTGTTCAAGACTACGCGTACACGGAGAGTGATCGCCGTAGGCTCACGACTTGCGACCGACAGCCGCTTTACACACACACATACTCACTCCCACTCATAGCGCGCATACACCACACCATCAAGGACGCAATCAAAAACCTAATCAAATCCGGAATTTCTATAATTACAACAAGTCAAGTGGAAATTTGACTCGCAGCATTACTCTACATATGGGAAAGGTTCTTAGTCACCAACGATGCCATTAACATCGCAATGGGTCCCCTTATCACACGAGAACCGGAAAACCTACTGAAACATCGATACTTTCGTGACAGGATATTTCAGTCTAAACAAGAGCTTCACTTGGATTTAAGAGAGAAGATGACCTCCTTGCTCAAAGATAAACCATGGAAGAGTGATCGGTCGCCACCTCCAACGTGGACTTTTCGGACCACTTGGGCTCCTTCTACTCTTCACTTCGGACCACGACTTCCTCGCATAAATTTACCAAGGTTCGACGGGAACCCAGATGAATTGTTATCCTTCAAAGGTCTCTTCGACTCATTGGTGCTTTTGAATCAGAGTCTATTATCGGTGGAAAAACTACAACACTTGAAGACCAGCGTTACCGGTTCCGCCGCACATTTACTTAAAAACACAGCACTCACTGCTGATACTTTTTAAAAGGCATGAGATACTCTAGTCTGCTTCTGTGAGAATAAACGTCTCTTAATCAACTCAGCAATATAATCACTGATGAATCTTAAACTGATGACTACGGAATCTGGACGTGAAATGGAGCATTTATATACAAACATCATGCAAATTTATCGCACGTTGGAAACACTGCAGCGACCGGTTCATACCTGGGATGATTTTCCAAGGGCATTAATTGACCCTGGTTCCCAAATCTCGTTCCTTTCGGAACTGTTGGCACAACGTCTTCGATTACCCCGCCTGAAGTCATCGATTACCTTACACGGAATCGGAGCAGTAAAAGCTGAAAGAAGCAAAGGAACCGTATCCGTCACCTGGGCTTCATATTTTGACAGCACCATTCGGCGCTCTATCATCGCTCATGTTCATCAGAAATCCCTACGATTCAAATAAGGACGGAAAGCTGGGATAATTTGAAAGGTTTTTCGTTAGCTGATCCTGAATTTAACAAACACGGACGAGTTGATATTCGCATCGGCGCAGATGTCTACGGGTAAATTATTGAAGAGGGTTTGAAGAAAGGAGCAAAAGCCACCCCTATCGCTCAATGAACAATCTTCAGTTAGGTCCTGTCGGGCCTATCAAACGCTCTGTGCACGCCCCTCAATGCAAAAAGGTTCCACGTAACCTGCGAGGGGAATTACACGATCTGTTGAAGATATTCTGGCAGTTGAAAGAAATTCCTCTGTCACCATTTCAAAGCATTCATCTGCAGAGCAAAGTTGTGAAGACCACTTCCGAATTACTTAAGCGCGAGATTCGGATGGTCGCTATACTGTACGACTTCCTTTCAAACAACCCGTTGAGAAGCGTGCTGATTCATACGCGAACGCTCGCAGAATGCTCTACTTTCTGGAACGGCGATTTAAGGTTGATCCAATATACCACGAAACCTACTTCCACTTCGTCAACGAATACAAAACAATGAATCACATGCAACGAGTGTCGCCAACAACTAGTAAACCAAAGGTTACATATTACCTCCCCCATCACGGCGTCGGAAAGGAAGATAGTCTCACCACTCACTGCTAAATTCAAGAAACTGTACGTGACAGTAACTCAGGCCCTGGTCACTAGTATAGGCGATCTTGAAGTAATACCATTATTATTATATCCGAATCCTGCTCTGAGCCTACGCTAGATGGCGCAGCGTTTCAAGCTCCCCGTGCTTCACCCCGTCGACCATGACTTGCACCTGTCGCCTCTACTCTCATGTTCTCCTTCGCACTTCTTCTCGAACATTCCCGAGCATCAGCGAACATTCGCGAACGTCAAGCAAAGCAAATCAACGACAATATTGGTTTTAATTTGTCGATGATAAGTTTATAATCATCACAGATGAAGCCAATGAAGCCGAAACCAATTCCAAGTGATAAGCAGAGGTGCTTTGTTCTTGATTGTTGCTCTAGTCGGTGTGAAAAATCTCATCACTTTCCTAAATGCGAAATTACCGGTTCTAAGTGGGTCGAAGCTGCGGGTAATCCGCGATTATTAGACCTAGCCTACTACAAACATACTTCTAATATCGCCCATTTTTTCGACAAACATATTCTGTTGATGAAACCCATGGAAATCATCAATTATAAATTTCTATTGGTTTCTCAATTCAATGCAGGTCTTTCATTACGTTAAATGCAAATTATCTGCATATCATCTACAGTCATCCATTATCTTATCGTAGGGATCGGAGACTACGCCAGATGGTGCTGATCACGACTATCCTACTTCATTTATAAATCATAGAGTGACCAGGGCCTGCAGTAACTGGCGACTAATACCTGAAAGGAACAATCCTGCCGATTGTGCAACTGGAGGAATTACCACATCTCATTTCTCCCAACAGAATACATGGTGGTTCGGTCCCGAATGGTTGAGGTCGTCGCCATCAGCATGGCCCAAGCAACCCCACCCCGTTATACACGACAACCTCGAGGAGCGACCGAGTCAAACAATCACCGTAGTACTATGCAATCCTACATTGAGTTGGGATCTACTATATCGATTCTCCAAATTGACGCGATTCTTAAGAATTGCGGAAACCTGCCAACGAGTCGTGTTCAGTCGAACGAATAGTCAGAGGTGTCCAGGCAGGAACGGTCGCTCACGCGTGTATACGAACACATGCGTCGCGCGGCCGACTCTCTTTGTTTTGTCTTTGTATTTGTTTTATTCAGACGAGCATGAAGGTGGAGGAGATAGCGCGAGTCAGGGCCGCGTCAGTCAAGTACTCGAGCGACTCGGGGTAAGTCGGTTCATTCCTTTTGCCTTTTTCTTTTCTGTGTGCGTTTCCGGAGAGATGGATAAATCTAAAGGGTTTAACTGCAATTCGATTGATACTTGGATTTTGTGGTGTCTTGTATCTTCAAATCCTTCCTGATCGTTGCATGCAGGGGAGCCGGAATGACTTCGTAAGTACACTAACACAAACGCGGTACGTCCCGCCAGGCACACCGGCGCAGCCCGGTTGTACGAATGAGCAAGCGCAATGCTTGACGCATGTAATCTACCGATTGCTTGTACATACTTGGATTCACACAAGGTAATCCTTCAGGTATACCGAATCAAGCGGTGATACCTGAGCACAAGCGCAATGCTTATACGAAGTCGCCAGCGACTTTATTTACCACGATTACACTGCACGAAACAGTCAAGACGCCCAGCGCAATTATATATAAATATAGATTGAATTCGGATGTTTCAAAGGAAACCAGCAATCAATACAACCACATACATAAAATGTCTCCTAATCGTAGATTTCACCTCCGAAATAATTCATTGTGCGAAATATATTTAATATGATAAATATCCTATAAACATTGTAAATTCAACATTTGCGAGGAGTTTTTTCTCTGAGGTTCATACCTCAAAGATTTTCCTCTCTCAGCCATAATAAAACATAGAACTGATGGCTCAAAATGTGTGTTTATTTCATTTATTCCTATCCCCTAGATCCTTCTTTTCTAGAGTTGGAAATCGTGACCAAATTAAAAAATACGTGGCCTCGTTTTTATTGAAGAGGACGCGCTCCACGAAACAAGTCGCCTCTTGATTCCAAAAAATTCCGGGATCATCGTTAGCACTGCCACTGACACCTGGAGATATCGAGCAAGCAAGAAAGTATTGGATCAGAGTGATTCAAGAGGCCCACTTCCCCAACGAACTCAAGTTGTTATTCAAGGGCGAGCAATTGGCCAGGTCACACCCCTTTTCATGACTCACTCCGTTTGTGGACAAATTTGACGTACATGAACTTGGCTCACCAATTGTCGAGAATGTGAATTCGGACTATTGCATAATTTGCCGTTAATTATCCGTAAATTAGTCGCGAGACTTTTTTTTTTTGTCGCACTCAATTTTCAAAAAAAACGCGGATGGCGTGCCAACATGTCAAAAATTTAGCGCGCTATCTACCAAAAAAACGCACAGCGAGCATCATGCATAATTCTGATTTGGTTGATAATTTGCCGTAAATAAGCCGCAAATTAGTCGTTAAACTTTCTTTTTTGTCGCGCTTGTTTATGTATATAAAAAAAAAAAAACATCGAACGTTAGCGCACCCCCAGACAGATGATAATTGAGCTCATATTTTGCTTTTCTTTGCCGTAAGCCGAGCGTGACTCCAAAAGTTGAAGAGAATATAATATATATTGTGACGATTTGTTTTCTTATTATTACAATTTACAGCTACGTTGGATGAACTATTGACTTTTGTATTCTCAATAGCAAATCGTCCATCTCAATACAAATCATGAGCACGTTCAACTATGAAACACATTCGTTTTCGTACCAATGAAGAAATAAATTAGGGATGTAAAATAAATTGTTTAAAAAAAAACTCATTTTCCTCCATCCATTCACTCTGAAGATTAAAATAACGAATAAATAAATGAAAGGTGTATAAATAAAATGGTAAATAGAAATCATTGAAAAATTATTCATCCTGGTCTTTTTCAATTAAATTGGTTCCTGTCTTTGCAATACAAGTTACATATCTTGGAAATGAATAATACGAGTTTAATGTCGAATATTATAGAGAAGACGTTTCTTCTAAATCACAGAGACATATGTCCGCAGGATTTGCAGACACGGTAACCGCAGGTAAAGAAATTCTGAGAAAAGGGAAGGATCCGTGCCTTTGTAGAACTCAAAAAGTGCGAAGAAACGAAAAAGACCATTTTCCAAAATTTAGTGTGTTGCGTCCGTGAGTAGAGTTTACTCCTGAGCGGAAGGAGTGACCTGGTTGGCTTCGCTTTTACGTTTCAGGTCAACCGGAAATCAGGATGAGGATTGAATAAACTTGAGTATGTTTGATATATAGATTATATGTTTATTGCGTAGAAGTTGAGATACCGGTAGGAATGAATTTTGTTGTGCGAGAGATATATAAGAAGTCTAGATGTGGAGTTGTCGAGAGTTAGAATAGGAGTGTCGCTCGAGACTTGAAACGTACGGGTGCAGAAAAGGGGTGAAATGCTAGAAGTAGGAATTAGAATTTGATGAGTAAGCGTGATAGTGAATAGCGTGAGACTATGTACAGATGAGAGGACAGGACAGAGACCATGAGATTCATGTAAGAACTGTGGGAGAGTTAGCGATTGGGAAAAATAGAGAGAAATGGTATGCTGGACGTAATACCCCCCCCCCCCCCCCCGTCAGAGGGAGCATAGCGGTAGATATGGTCCCGAATATGGAAAGCAAGAAGGTGGAAATGTCATATACAGTAGTGAAAAATGATTTCAAAGTATGTGCTTAAAATTTGTTTTACAATTTTTCTTATTGTAGGTAGTGTTGAATCCGCTCTGTAAATTAGCGGCATTCTTTTCACGTTTTACAGTCTTTAATCCTAATCTCTGCGTGGACATTTTAGTCACGTTTTAAGGTCATAAACTACTCAACTGCTGGAAGTTCCCATCCCTTATTGACGAATTGCGTCGACTGATTTGCAAAAAAGGATACTCTTTACGCCGGTCTGCCACATCTGGCAGCCAGTCTTGCAATCTCGATAAATTCTCTACTTTCTACTCGTAAATACCTTTGCCTACCTACCAATCCTGTAATCTTCACTTTTCGTTCCTTGTTTTTTTATGACGTGTATCCTAAAACGCCCGCACGTGCATCGCACATTGGGAATGTACGTTTCTGCTTCTGGCTCACGTGCTCACTCCCACTCCCAAGCAAAATTCATCCCTTCTCTCAAGGGACAATCCTACCCCTTCCAGTAGTTTTTTGGCCATCGGAACTTAGTTAATTTTTGAAACCTACCTTTAAGATCAGAGTCGTTTCGACCAACGCGAAGAGAAGACCAACTTACTCTACTGCCACAACTTCTTCTCACTACCCCGCGTGAATCTCATACAACCGAACTCAACAGTGTTTTCAATTTACTTCAAGTCTGTTAATAAATATATTTGATGACTAAAACCTTATATCATTGAATCATCTTTGAGTCAAACCCAATTGTCTCAAGGAAGCCAGTGCATCGAAAATCTTTCCCGATTGGTTTGACGAGGATTTACAACCCTCGTTGGTAAAAGATCTCTTACCGCCATCGATACCGAGCGCAAACAGGTAGTGTATGGTATTTATAATCTGAATATAATATGTTGTCGGTATATATGAAAATGGTAATTGGTGTGTGTTTACAAGTATGTAGTCGCAGTATGAATGTAGTTTGAATATTGATTGATGCGTTTAGCAACATTAGTTGGATATTTGAGGATAAGTGTTTGTAATAGTAAGTTTATGTTTGAGATAGTGTGGTTCATATTCTGGATTGCGTATGAGCGTAAGGCATATAGTTATAATACTATGGTTACATAATGTCGTTTGAAGCTAGGCGCTTAGGGTTAATTAATGCGCATGGAAGCGGGTTAGTACACTTAAGATTAATCAACAATGATTTCTTTGATTCGCTGGGTCCTAAGTATAACTATTTTTTTTTTTTTTTTTGCGAGATACAGAGTTTGACCTATTCGTACAATGATATCGGTTATGAGTGTAGATTTATTTTGGGCTAATTGTAAACTAAGGGTATAAGAGTTTAAAAGTTTATCGACTAATTTGCGGCTTATTTACGACAAATTATCAACCAAATCAGAATTACGCATGATGCTCGTGGTGCGTTATTTTGATAGATGGCGGGCTGATTTCTTGAAAAGTTAGCACGCTATCCGCATTTTTTTTGAAAAATGAGTCCGACAAAAAAAAAAGTATAACGACTAATTTGCGGCTTATTTACGGCAAATTATCAACCAAATCAGAATTACGCATGATGCTCTCTGTGCGTTATTTTGGTAGATGGAGGGCTAAATTCTTGAAAAGTTAGCACGCCATCGGCTTTTTTTTTGAAAATTGAGTCAGACAAAAAAAAAAGTTGAACTACTGATTTGCGGCTTATTTACGACAAATTATTAATCTACTCAGAATTACGCATGATGCTCGCTGTGCGTTATTTTGGTAGATGGCGCGCTAAATTTTTGAAAAGTTGGCACGCTATCCGCTTTTTTTTTGAAAATTGCGTGCGACAAAAAAAAAGTCGTGCGACCAATTTACGGATAATTAACGGCAAATTATGCAAGAGTCCGAATTCACATTCTCGACAATTGGCGAGCCAAGTTCATGTACGTACAAATTTGGCTTTATCAGAATAGGAAGATGACTTCAGGCATCAGTATTACCTGCTGATGCTAAACACCCCTTTATACTTATACCTAAGTGTTCTATATTGACCACGTTAATAATTGACGACGCTTATATCCGCACTCTCCACGGAGGCACACAAGTGACTCTGTCCTACCTTAGAAAAACCGTCTGGATTCTTGGAGGCTGAGCACCCGTGCGTTCCTTCATCCTAAAATGTGTGAAGTGCGCTCGATTTAGAAAAACCGAGCCGAACAACTCATGGGACAGTTACCATCTGTTAGAGTCAATCCTTCACGACGTCTTATACATTCCGGACCAATGTCGATCAAGAGGTGGAGAGGACGAAATGCCCGCACCTATAAAGCCTATATCGCGTTGTTTGTGTGCCTCTCAACATCCGCCATCCACATTGAACTAGTGACCAACTATACCACAATTGCGTTCATAGTTGCCTACAAAAAATTTACTGCACGACGAGGCATCTGTGCAACCTCAGGGAGCGATTGTGGGACCAACCTTAAGAGCGCCGATGCAGAATTACGGACCTTGTTTTCGTCCGCCTCCAAAGAATTGAAGCTTATTTCCTCTTTGCTTGCATCTGATGGAACTCAATGGATTTTCAGCCCACCATCTGCTCCACACTTTCGCGGTAAATGGGAGACTGGAGTCAAATCCGTCAAGTACGATCTCCGTTAGGCCATTGGTGATCATACACTCACTTATGAGGAAATGAACACCCTCCCGACCCAAATAGAAGCTGTGCTAAACTCTCGGCCGTTATCACAGTTCACTGACGATCCGGACGATCTCTCCGCGTTATCACCAGGACATTTTTTAATCGGACAACCACCAAGTATCATCCCTGAACCGTCCGTACATGAGGAAAAGAAATCTAGACTCTCGAGGTGGTAACTCATTCACCAAATCCTCGACAGCCTTTTGTCAGATGGTCTAAGGAATGTCTACAACGGTATCAGGCAATCTCCGAATGTAAACAATCCACTACTGTTATCAAAACAGGATCCTTTGTGCTTCTAATCAACGAACGATATCCGCCCTCAAAATGACACCTTGGACGCGTAATCGAACTGCATCCCGGTGCCGATGGAGCTATCCGTGTCGTAACCCTCCGCACTCAGACAACCACTCTAAAACGACCGATTGTCAAGTTATGCCTGCTCCCCAGCAATACCGACACCCTGTAAACATATTCGTTGATTAATAATTAACGAAGGTGGGCAGAAATGTTTGGATTTGGAAGCAAACTCAGTCCACGTCCAGGCCCTTGTTTCTGAATCCATGTCTTAGAGACCAGCCGACCGCCCGACCGCCCGATCATAATAACGCTCCAACGATCACCAGCATCGATCGCACGACAACAATCGGTAATCCGATTTTGAACGACGAAACACAGCTCAGATCACATTCTGTATTCGGTCGTTAGCTAGTATAGTGCGGTTGAACGATCTGGAACCACACTAGATTTGCTATCCCCGTTTACCAGTCTACTCAATCCCGGCTATCTTTATTGATTACCCTTATTTTCAATTACGAGGTTTTCTTTCCCTTTTGACTCTGAGTTCAACCAATATAATTTATGTTATTTGCATTTAGTTACCTGATTTCTGTCCACTTTCATTTAGTTTGAGAGCTCAGTATTCTCATTGAGAGACCAGTTCTCTCTGTGGAGTTGAGAACCCAGTGTTCTCATTGAGGTACCAGTTTTCTCTGTGGTAGTTGAGAGCCCAGTGCTTTCATTGAAAGATCTGTGCTCTCTGTGAGTGTCAAGAGACCAGGGCTTTTGATGCTTATTATTACTTAAATTAAAGCCTATCTTGCTATTATCATAATGCATATTATGTTCACCCTTCAATACAATGTACCTCCAGTCTCAAGCGTTGTCATACCAACACCAGAAATAAAGTTTATTTTCCACTCCAAACAAACAAAATCCTTTTGCCGAATCTTTTGCTTGGTGACCGTAGCTTGAGTTGCGAGTCATAAAATAGAGCCAATTTTGAGTACTCGAGAATATTGAGTAGAGTCACGGGTTCTAGTTGCGTATTTCTCGATTTTGATATTACGTACAATTACGTAGTGCCGAACTGGAGTGTTCGAATTAGCGAATAATGTGTTCGAGGATTTCGAGAAGGTTTCATTTCGGATGCGTTGCGATAGCGTTTAGTTGAGATTACGTGTAGTTGCGCTTGCGCTTAGTTCAGTTCCTGTTCAGTTGAGATGGTGTTCAGTTGGGTCAAGTTGAGGTTGCGTATAGTTGAGAGTGCGGTTTCGTTGCGTAGCGGTTGAGACGAGAAGTTCGTGCCATAGGGTTTCAGTTGCGTCTGACGTAGGCTGGTGTTTAAGAATCTGTTTAGTTGAAATAAGTATGAAATAAGATGTATTTTAATTTAAGTTGTCAAGTTTAGATTTAAGGTACCTCGCGGTAGCATCGAAGCTCCGAGTCGGATGAGATCTTAGGTGAGGTTGAGGACGCCGTCTGTTCGTTAGCCTGGCTGCACACCGTCGAGAAATTAGTTCTATTTTCAGTTTTGAGCAATTATTGCTATAGCGGAAAATTTTTGAAGTTGAGAATTGAGAGTGGCGTATGGAGATCTTGTAAATGTTGAGTTAGATTTCAGTTAGCGAGCCGCGTGCTCAGTAGAATAAGTAGTAGCGTAAGTTATGTATAATTTTCTGTTTTTTTTTTGGATAGCGAAGAGCGAATTTTGAATTATTCTTTTATTTTGTTGTTTTTTATCACCGCTAGTGTGAAATATAGTATTTTATTCTAGTTCGTTTGTTGAATAGCGTGTATTTTTCGAGTGTCCCTGTCTCTCTCCAAAATCACCCCCCCCCCCCCCCCTCTCCGTGGTGCTGAGCTACCGAGTATATTCCCGAGGTAAAGCGCATTAACGATTTCGAGGCGTGTTGATCACACCAGGCGCCCTACAGCATATCGCAATTTTTTTTTTAAATTCAGCTTACATCGCGGGCCGCCGATCAAAATAACATTACCTCGTGCTTGAACGAAGGAATTTTTTTTTTTTCTATTCCAAGTAATTTTTCAGGGCCATGAAGGGTGCAAATTTTACTCAAAACGTTTTCAACGCCGCCAAAAATGTAATTTTTGTTTTTTTTTCCTTCGTCCAAGCACGAGTTTTAAACATCTACTAACAGAAAATTTTTGGTTTTTGCATTTCACATGAATCTGTCATAAGTTATCCTGACTACGCCGAGAGAACTTTTTTTTGAGGGGTCATAGCAGACGACGTGTCCACGACTTAATTTTCAATATTTTTCAATGAAAATTTCACAAACTACTTATAAAATATGTATCTTTTATGTCTTAAATTGATGGAATGAAATATTCTGTTGATCAAATAAAAAAAAATTCATAAAAATGTACCTATTTTGAGCTTTTGAAACCCACCTAACCCCTTAAGGTATATAAAGAAACATTCAAGAAGGATCGTTGCTACTCAAGAAGTGACACAAATGCAAACTTCCGATTTCAAAGAAACTGGCTTGTACTTCAAACATTATCCGACCAAAACAATTGCTCCTGAACACATTAACATATTCTCATCTAAAGGAGATAGCATGCATACAAACATTTGAATTTTCACTAATTCTTTGAAAAGAATTGTTTGTGGAGTCGTTAAATATTACACATCAGCAAACGCTCTTATGAGAGAGTTGGAAATAAATAAGGTTGCATTCGAAACTAACATGGTAGTGGGGGTACTCGGTCGTCAATTAGGGAAAGCGCTCTTATTGAGAACATTTTTATTGGGAAGGTCATTCGTAATGCAATTTTAATGGAATATAATTTCAAAACGAAATCAAATCTTACGATAGTGCATGGAATGCACAGAACTGGCATGCAATGACAAAGGAATCGCAATACTAACAAGGGAAGTTGGCCAATTGTTAAATTTTGATTCGATTCATATCGCGCGTAATAAGAGCTCATGGCCAGAGGTGTAATATGGCACAGTACTAACATGCGCTTCTTCGCCGCTGTCGAGAAAATCGATATTGAAATATTCCGTTACCTTCAAATTCTTTCTAGATTGATCGATTTCCACGGTCACATGGCGCATCGGTAAACTTTCTGGTTCGTAATCCGGAGATCGCCCGATCAAATCTCGCTGCTCACACCTTTTTTTTTTGGAGATTTTATCGGGCGATCTCCGGACTTTATTTCTTGTGTAATTTAAACGTGTATATGTATATATGTATATATGTATATATGTATATACACGTTTAAATTACACAAGAAATAAAGTAAATAAATGAACGAATTAAAAAAAAAAAAATATATATATATATATATATATATATATATATATATAATGAAGGTTGACTCTCCGATTGGGGTTAATTAACCATATTGTGTTTCTGTAAGAATATCAGAAACGACAGTAAAAGCTATTACGTCCCAATCTTACAATATTTATTTTGTTTTCACTTCGGTGTCTCTCCTTGAACTGACCACGTTCGTCGCTCCTCGCTTATACCCTCAACTCGCGCAACGTAGGCGCAATACTAAATCCGCGAAGTAATGTTATGATAAATATTATGATATCACTTTACATATATATATTAGGGTGTCCCTTAACAGGGGTGTTTTCGATTTTGTATGCTCCCAGGTGCTCAACCGCTTCGAAATCGATAAAAAAAAAATCTTCTGAAAATTTCAGCTCTTGTTATCAACTCTAAGATAGTCCGCTTTCCCGCCAAATTTTCTTATGGAAATAACATGTGAAAAATACGTGTTCTTGTTTTAAATTGTGTGCGTTGGTGACGAATTGACATACAAGAATGAGAAGTACATATTTTTGTAGGAAATTTGACGCTCTATAAAAAAGGTCTCCTACGATTTTTTGCCAAGTCTACTGGTTTAGAAGTTATTCGAGCTCAAACTTTAATTTATATGAAATTATCAATATTATCGACTATATTTAAAGGATTAGCAGTTGTATGATGGAATATATTGCATTGCAAAAAACAAGTCAAAAAATAGCCATGTGACATTTACCTAGATCAGAAAAACTATGTTATCTGCCAACATAATTTGATAAAAATCTGTCTTACTTTATTTCAGATCAGTTCAAGTGATTACATTATGTTAAAACCTCAATAGATGTGAACTGAAAATCATATTTTACTGTTATCAATCGATACTGAGATTGATGCAACTCTAAAAGAATTTAAATTATCTTGTTTTATGTTAATATTGTAATAATTGATGTTTTCAGTAAAATAAGTAATTTAACACTTCGGCGTCATTTTCGTGTTGATAATTTATGCCATCTATTTATACGACTGCTAATCCTTTGAAGATACTCGGTAATATTGATAATTTTATGTAAATTAAACTTTCAGCTCGAATGACTTTTGAACCAGTAGACTTAGAAAAAAAATCGTAAGAGACCTTTTTTATAGAGCGTCGAATTTCCTACAAAAATATGTACATGACTAGTATAACAAGGCGGGTTCTGGATAGAAACACCTTCTTTACCGATCAAGCCGCCTATCCGCCGACCAATCCGCCTATCCGTGCATCCCAGACGCAAACCCTTGGAGGTGACCCCCACTCTCGTGGAATAAAATGTGCTCTGCCAACCGCTCGTCGGTAAGAAAATTTCCCACAAGACCATGACGGCCTTGAACGAATCTAGACTGACTAACAATTCGTCTGACGTGTTTCGACTCGACGGTGAGCGGCATGCGGTCAAAGGATTTCGGTGCGACGTTGAATTCTGAAAAACCCGCTCTGGCCTTAAACGAATTTCAGACAAACAATTCTCGGAATCGTCCGACGAAAACAATACTCGGAATCGTCGGACGAGTTTCGACTTGACGGCGAGCGGCCTGCCGACAACGAATTGCGGTGCGACGTCGAATTCTAGAAGGTTCTGAAATTTGTATGCGGCTGCTTCGACCCTGAACCAATGTAGGCTAACAAACAATGCGTTCGACAAGTTTCGACTTGACGGCGAGCGGTCCGGGACCGTGAGAAAGAGCTTCTTGGACCCTGAAAGATTCTTGAAATCGTCCGACGAAAACAATACTTGGAATCGTCCGACGAGTTTCGACTTGACGGTGAGCGGCCTGCGGACAACGGATTGCGGTGCGACGTCGAATTCTGGATGGTTCTGAAATTTGTATGCGGCTGCTTCGACCCTGAACCAATGTAGGCTAACAAACAATGCGTTCGACAAGTTTCGACTTGACGGCGAGCGGTCCGGGACCGTGAGAAAGAGCTTCTTGGACCCTGGAAGATTCTCGAAATCGTCCGACGAAAACAATACTCGGAATCGTCTGACGAGTTTCGACTTGACGGTGAGTGGCCTGCCGATAACGGATTGCGGTGCGACATCGAATTCTGGAAGGTTCTGAAATTTGCATGCGGCTGCTTCGACCCTGAACGAATGTAGGCTGACAAACAATGCGTTCGACAAGTTTCGACTTGACGGCGAGCGGTCCGAGACCGTGAGAAAGAGCTTCTTTTACCCTGAAAGATTCTCGGAATTGTCCGACGAGTTTCGACTTGACGGTGAGCGGCCTGCGGACAACGGATTGCGGTGCAACGTTGAATTCTGGAAGGTTCTGAAATTTGCATGCGGCTGCTTCGACCCTGAACGAATGTAGGCTGACAAACAATGCGTTCGACAAGTTTCGACTTGACGGCGAGCGGTCCGGGACCGTGAGAAAGAGCTTCTTGGACCCTGAAAGATTCTTGAAATCGTCCGACGAAAACAATACTTGGAATCGTCCGACGAGTTTCGACTTGACGGTGAGCGGCCTGCGGACAACGGATTGCGGTGCGACGTCGAATTCTGGAAGGTTCTGAAATTTGTATACGGCTGCTTCGACCCTCAACGAATGTAGGCTGACAAACAATGCGTTCGACAAGTTTCGACTTGACGGTGAGCGGTTCGGGACCGTGAGAAAGAGCTTCTTTGACCCTGAAAGATTCTCGGAATTGCCCGACGAGTTTCGACTTGACGGTGAGCGGCCTGCGGACAACGGATTGCGGTGCAACGTTGAATTCTGGAAGGTTCTGAAATTTGCATGCGGCTGCTTCGACCCTGAACGAATGTAGGCTGACAAACAATGCGTTCGACAAGTTTCGACTTGACGGCGAGCGGTCCGGGACCGTGAGAAAGAGCTTCTTGGACCCTGAAAGATTCTTGAAATCGTCCGACGAAAACAATACTTGGAATCGTCCGACGAGTTTCGACTTGACGGTGAGCGGCCTGCGGACAACGGATTGCGGTGCGACGTTGAATTCTGGAAGGTTCTGAAATTTGTATACGGCTGCTTCGACCCTCAACGAATGTAGGCTGACAAACAATGCGTTCGACAAGTTTCGACTTGACGGTGAGCGGTTCGGGACCGTGAGAAAGAGCTTCTTTGACCCTGAAAGATTCTCGGAATTGTCCGACGAGTTTCGACTTGACGGTGAGCGGCCTGCGGACAACGGATTGCGGCGCTACGTTGAATTCTGGAAGGTTCTGAAATTTGCATGCGGCTGCTTCGACCCTGAACGAATGTAGGCTGACAAACAATGCGTTCGACAAGTTTCGACTTGACGGCGAGCGGTCCGGGACCGTGAGAAAGAGCTTCTTGGACCCTGAAAGATTCTTGAAATCGTCCGACGAAAACAATACTTGGAATCGTCCGACGAGTTTCGACTTGACGGTGAGCGGCCTGCGGACAACGGATTGCGGTGCGACGTTGAATTCTGGAAGGTTCTGAAATTTGTATACGGCTGCTTCGACCCTCAACGAATGTAGGCTGACAAACAATGCGTTCGACAAGTTTCGACTTGACGGTGAGCGGTTCGGGACCGTGAGAAAGAGCTTCTTTGACCCTGAAAGATTCTCGGAATTGTCCGACGAGTTTCGACTTGACGGTGAGCGGCCTGCGGACAACGGATTGCGGCGCTACGTTGAATTCTGGAAGGTTCTGAAATTTGCATGCGGCTGCTTCGACCCTGAACGAATGTAGGCTGACAAACAATGCGTTCGACAAGTTTTGACTAGACGGCGAGCGGTCCGGGACCTTGAGAAAGAGCTTCTTTGTCCCTGAAAGATTCTCGGAATTGTCTGACGAAAACATTACTCGGAATCGTTCGACGAGTTTCGACTTGACGGTGAGCGGCCTGCGGACAACGGATTGCGGTGCGACGTCGAATTCTGGAAGGTTCTAACGCACAATCGAAGACACATCATTTCGGTATCTTTGAGAAAAAAAAAAAATGGATTCCACAAAACTGAACAAAGTTGTAAGCATGAACGAATTTCCAACGACAAAGAAATTAACGGAGCTACAAATTTTCAAAATCTACAAAGTCACCAACATTCGACGAGTCCCAACGAGGTTTGGACAGCGTGTCGTCACAGATCTGAATGACGAATTCAGTATATTCTCACCGGCACGGATTGTGCGACTGCTGAACGAAGACGACACCCAATACCAGAAATTGGTGCAGACGATGGAGGAGGAGCGGTTGCTCTTGCAGTATCTGGGCGGCCAGTATCGTCAAATCAAATTCAAAGATGCGTCGACTCTCGCTCAAGTTGTACACCGTACCTGGACAACGTGTGCAGCGTCTCATTCTTATCAGCATGGACCGTGCGACTACTGAACGTGATCAAGAACCAATTTCAAGAACTTGACAAAAAAAACTTCCGAAGAAGTTTTTAAGTATTCTACGTGTCATAACGTTTAGGAAATTGTATAAACATTGTCACAAAGCTTTTATTTTTTTTGCTGTACATTAACTAGATACACTCCTACTACTACTACTGCTACTACTACGTTGCATGCCGTTGTTTACAGCTCTGTGAAACACACAATAATTTTGGAAAATTAAGATATGATGTATCACTCACGCACACCAAAGTATTTATTGAATTTGTTCTGAAAGTTGTGGAATGATATTTTAGAAACCCAGGATATGTATGTATCACAAAAGTTTCAAGGTTTTCGTTGTTAAAAAGAAAAAAAAAAGGAAAATAAATTTGTTCTAAAAGTTGCGGAATTAAATAAAAATTTTCCTTACATTTTTTGTAACAGAAAATCCCCGTCTTCATCACGTACCAGGCGGGCCGCCACACCCACCTGGTAAACGATAACGTCATTTCGAGGGTTGTTATCGTCATTACGGTCACCGATCGCCATGTGCACGCTCATTGCCAACCTTACTGATTGTACCAGAAAATCGTAAGGTATTTCGAGGATCCACCCTATAGGCACCCACACATGTTGTCAAATGTTTACGTACTCCATTTTTGTTCTTGAAAATAATCTGAAAAAAACGCACACCCGTTAAATTATTTCCATTCACTCAAGTGAAATCGAAAATTGTTGTACACTCAAGGTGAAGAAACTGTATAAGTGCGCTGATATCAATCACCCACCTTGACAGTTTGCAAGTTCAACTGTTAATGGATTCATCAGACGGACGGAGCACCCCACTCTTCGTACAGCTTCTTCATATGTTTTAGGTTCACGATTAAACTATACCAAATCATGAAGTGGTTGACACTTGTCGGTTACGTTTGAAGGATATATCCTTCTCACTCTGTCCTACTGCACTAGTGCGAAGACCTCGAAATCGTGAAACTGACACCGTGAGGCCAAGTAAAACATCCCCTTGACGCTCTCGGTGAACGATATCTACTAAGCCTATCACAGTTTCACGTTTAACTCTAGTGATTAGTTCACTCTCACAGCTCTCTCTCGTACATGAGGCGTGCGAAACTTTTTGGTCAAGTTCCAAGAACTGCCTTCCTATCTTCCACGCGCTGCAGGTTCGTTCGAGAAATATCTTGAAATTTTTTTCGTTGGAGAATATTGCATACGGTTCTTCACGAATTTTCAGCAATGTGTGAGTCACGTCGTTGTTCACCCATAAAAGGGACCGTGCTTGCGTAGAGCAGTCATTCTGAAGCAAGCTTTGCAACTCTATCTTTGTCAAGTGCGTGATCGAAAGAAGAAGAAACATGGATTCCGAAAAGTGTTTGAAATTGATACAGATCATGGAAACGGCGTTCAAGATTTCATCTGAAAAATCGTCACCGACAGAGATTGTAAAATGGATTCGATTCGGAACCCAAAATACGACGCTTTTGAATGAAATCTCACGCAACAACGTCTCAACGATCGGGGAGAAGACAAGAATTTTGACTACAATTGGAATTCAGAAATCATTGACAGTCAAATTTCAACAATTTCAAAAAGTGGGTGACGGATTATGGAGCCGACGAAGAAGCGATCGAGTACGGTGGGAAGATTTAGAGACAGCTTTCGAGAGCCGAATTCGAACGGGAGCCATTATCAATCTGCGGCATAAAGATTTAAACAGGTTTTTGGAAGATGCGAAACACCTCGGCGTTACAAGACTGAAGAAAATGCTACGAAAAGTGGGAAGTTTGAAAGCAAACTGTGTTTTGTGTTGTAAACTCGAAATACCGAAAAACGCTCAACTTGTTGAAGAAATGAAATATTCTAACACCAGAAATCAGATCACCCTCCAGCCAGCTGACATACACGGGTGGTTCGAAGAGAACGTAAAGCAAAAAGTGTTGATCAAGGTGGAAGATTTTCAAGAGAAAGACTGTGGTTGGTCGCTGACTGAAATAATCAATTTTACTGTGGATATCAACAAGTACGTGCCAATGCAAGGCGGTGTGTTGACATACACACCGCTACCCAAAGATATTCAAGATAAGAAGGCTGTTGTCAACATCCGTAACAGCGACTCATATTGCTTTCTATGGTCGGTCACCGCAGCCCTTTTTCCAGCCAACAACAATCCCAGCGAAATCACTTCATATCCACATTTCAGCTCAGTGCTACAAAACAATGGTTTGCATTCTCCAATGTCTTTAGACCAGATTCCAAAATTTGAGAAACTTGACAAACTTTCAATTAACGCTTATGGTATAGATAGTACGGAAAAACAAAAGCGCAGTGAAATTGTACCCATTTATTTAAGCCAAAACAAATCTGATAAACCTACAATCCATTGTTTAGTAATAGAGACTGAAAACGACGATGACGATGATGATGATGGTATGGAAAATATTGAACAGAATCTAACACATCATTTTGCATGGATTCGGAATTTATCGCAGTTGACAAGTTCTCAAATTTCTAAACATAAACGTCGTACTTCGTTGTGCAATAGGTGTCTACCACACTTTCAATCTGAAAGGTGTTTGTTCAAGCACAATATAGATTGCATGAATTAGAACAAAACCAAAGTTATCTTACCAGCAGAAAAGGACAAGATTCTCAAGGTTAAAAATTTTCAACTCAAAGAAACCGTTCCGTTCTGCGTTCACGCAGATCTAGAGTGTTTACTACAGCCCACATATGAAGGTTTTGGGAAAAATAGAAGAATTTATCAGAAGCATTTTCCGTATAGTATAACTTACTATCTGCATTGTGCGTTTGACGATTCGCTTTCAAAATTCAAACTTATTCGCGGAGAAACTTGCATCCGATGGTTTGTTAATAAGTTAAAGGAATTGGCACATTCGTTAGAGAAATACTAGTAGTATAGCAAGGAGAGTTCTGAGTACAAACACCTTCTTTACCGACCGAACCGCTCCGCGCAGCCCAGACGCAAACCCTTAAAGGTTACCCCCACTCTCGTTAGATAAGACCATGCAACCTTACCGACAGTTGCATCGGTCGACGGTGAAAATCGCACTGCTTTGCCGGCAATTCTTATCGATCAAGGGTCAAAATCGTGCTGTTTTACCGACAATCTTACCGACCCCGTGCAACCTTACCGACAGTTGTATCGATCGAGGGTCAAAATCGTGCTGTTTTACCGAAAATCTTACCGACCGAAGGTCTGTAGAGCTCGCCTGCCAACGGTAGAGGGCGCAGCGGGGCGAGAACTTTTTTACCGTCCCGCATTCTTCTCCCACGATAGGACTGCTGATGTGTAACATCAACCACCTCACATTCCTTTCCCACCTTATCAACCACGTGACATTCCAAAATTATTGGTTCCGAGAATTGTTTTTCACTTACTCGGATGTCGGTTTGATATCCAAGGTCGACCGATAGTCGCGGTACATTCGAAGCCATGGATCTGCGGTGTCGGGTTACTATCGCTCTTGGAATGCCAAAAGGTGCGCGCGCATACACAAACTTTGATATCAGCCCCGTGACATTCCTTACCCTCCATCAAATTATGTGGTGGGGGAACGTTATATAAACGAAAAGTGAAAACTTCATCGCCAGTCTGAAGCTGTTCTTCTTGCAAATGAGAAGTGCTCTGGAACAACGTGAGTTGAAGAAACGACTAGAACTGCTCCTCAAGAATATTGGAGAAGTAAAACATCTGCTGAAAATCAGATCCGACCTCAATCAACTCACAAGAGATTTCGAGCACCTACAACTGGACCGTAACGATCATGGACTTTTCAGAATTGAACGAAGTCGCTCGCCTGGAGACATTTCTGCCGTTGAAAAAGCTCTCGGACCTCGAAGTATACTTCGAATACCGGGTCAGTGGCGTACGTCGGGTTAAAACGAAATTTGGAGACAAAATCGTTCTGGACTTGGATGACGCTTTCACGATTTTTCTGCCCAACCGACTGACCAAGGCCCTCCACGAAAATGAAGATTTGTTCCAGAAGGTGACGACAGCCAGTAAGGAGATACGGTTGCATCTACGCTATCTTGGCGGACCGTACGGTCAACTTGAATTTGTATACGTATAATATTCGAATCGCCAATGTTCTGTGTAAGTCTTACGTTCAATAAACAAAAAAAAGATTTAAATTATGAATATTTTTTCATTCATCCATCTTGTATACCTTCAATCCTACGTACGTTTTGTACCTTGTAATTGTATCTAGAATTAAGTCTCAAAACCTAAGAAAATGCTACTCCAAACACCACTAAGCAACGACGGAGGGTTTCGAGCTGCGTCATGTAATGTGAACTCTACGATGAGTATTTGGACGGGTTCAGACCGGAGTGCAAGGTCGGCCGATAGCCGCGGTACAGAGCCAAGGATCTGCGGTGTTGGGTTACTATCGCTCCAGGAATGCAAAACATAACTCGGTTTGAGTACAGCTCGGTCAAGGATGGAGAGCAAGGTCGAATCTTACATAAGCTTCGTATTGAAAAATATTCTCTCTTAAGAGCTAAGGTGAAGGTATAAAATTATTTCATGAATATTCTTTAAAAAAACAGTTTTATTGAGTACAATTTTTAGAGTACGGTTGACAATTACTTCACAAAAATAGTACAATAATTCTATTCAACAGTATCATGACCAGGGTGATATATTCGCCAGGAATGCGGGACCGTTCTTGTAGACGATTCTGCGCAGTAACACAAATCGTACAGCCTCGCCATCCGGACAGTACGATGATTTTGTAGCCAATTCTGAAGTATGCCAACGTTTCGTGCTGCACAGATTGCGTTGGGTATTGTGTGAAGGTTGCATCTCAGAGACACAGCTGAAGTTTTTTGCAGGGTTTCAAGCGACGGGCAGTCAAAGTCCAACATATCGATGATTTGAACTTTCGGAACGATTTTGAGCAACCAATCTCGTTTTTCTTCTCCTTTTACGTACACGGTTTGAGCTTTGCACAGCCTGTCTTGAATGGTCCGCTCAACTTCCTCAAAAGGTATGGTTCCCAAACCCCTCGACGTAAGCCGTGAAAATCGCGTTCTAACCAAGAATTTTGGCTTTTGTATTTGACGTCTAGTAAATTCCATTTGTAAGGTGGCTTGAAATAAAAACATTGATGGAGATGCTTCCGAGTAGATTGAAATTATAGCCAATTCTTTTAATGTGAAGGTGTTGTTGAAAGGTCTACGAAAGCCTTGTATGTCAACGATGAGCTCCATCTTTGAACTGTGCGAGATGGTGGGAACGGGTCAGCTTTCATACCAACTTTTTCACCCCACCACTGAGCGGGTTGTATTCGACAATACGATCGTGAACGATCAAGCAGTACGCCGATGTTTCAGCGGGAAAGTTGGCTTTAGCTTCAAATTCAAGACGGATGTCGACAGGTCCGTACTTCAAAGATTCGTTTTGTTTCAAACAGTCGATAACGAATAAGGGGACGTCTCGAAGGAATTCACTCTTTGTCAGCAACGGCTCGGGGTTCTTGTCGTAGTAGGTAGCTTGGAAGTTTGCGTACATCTCGTACAGGAGCGCGTACAGATTACGACTCATGTTGAGGTTCAGGTTACCGTACGGATAAGATTGAGAGTTTAAAAATAGCTTGACGTCCGTGATATTGCAATGATCGAAATGACTTGCGTTCTTGCCGGTCTTGTTCTTTCTACTTGTTTGGAAACTCAAAATGACGTACCGAGGTTTTTAAGCTGAGTGGAAGTTTTCACAGTCCAAACGTGCTTCGATGTTGTGGGAAGTAAGGGATATTCGTACAATTCCCAACTGCGGAAGCTCATCGAAACAGGCGGATCTCTCTGAATGAAATTTAGTAGGTCAACTTTTTTCTGATCCGCGAGTTTCAAATACGGTATTAGCCATTCCACTGCATTGATCGTGATTTTGAATTCCTCCTCCTGAGTCTGCATGATTGCGTTGACGTCAGTTTTTGATCTCGTCAAAATTAACTCATGTTTAGCGTTGGCAACGATCTTGCGGTAGTCTTCGGCGAAACCCAATACCATGCTGAGCGGTATCAGTACGTCAAAGTTACCATTGGCATCGGTTAATTTTTTCTTCTCTTCTACATCGAGCCATCCAGCGTTCTCCATCAGCCAAGTCTGACCAGGGTGCAGGGAAGCGTAACCCTTCATGAGACTTGTCAAGCCAACGTTCTTGCTTCTATCAACCTCAACTGCGTTAATTTCGTAGCGAATTTCTTCAAACAGATGACAGATGGCGTTGTTTACGAGCTGTGTGTTCACAGTAGCTGTACCATCAGGTTTGAGGAGTCGTCCGTGGATATGTACCGAACTTTTGCTGGGTAATATGCATAAATCCTGATGCTGAACGGTGATTCGAATTTCATCGCTGTTGTTGAAAGTTGACGAGGCGTAAGGTTTGTGAGCGTGAATCTCGTAATGCGCAACGGATTCGTCAAAGACGACTGGTGTTTGAATGCTCAAGATTTCCTCCTCCATGGCACGTAGCAGATGATAAAAAAGCAAAATCGGATTTTTATTTGTCGGAAATTCCTCTTCCAAAAGGTGTCAGTTTCAGTCCCAGAGCTATCAGGAACTCCACGTTTCGAGGTGTTAGCGGTTCGGGAATCGATCGACGACTGACTTGATCGGGGCATGTCGACTTACTGATACACCTACTCTTTGACAGTCTGTTATATACAATTCCCATCGTTTATTGCGATTTGATGTGTAGTCTCACGGTAATAACTTCTCCACGAAAATTAACCAGGTCTCCGTCTTGATCCACTAACCGGAGCTGAACGTGATCTATGGTCTTGACGGTGATCGGAAGAAAAATGACGTGCGACGGTACTTCCACGATCTTATATCCTGGTGGGACGGTCGGGAAAAACTCGTAAATAGTGTGTACTTTGTGTCCATTGACGTAGGCGCCCGTTGTAATGCTACACTCGACTCGCAACGCGTTGACCTTGAGTATAGTTACAGGCACGTCCGATTCGTGAGTTTTATCAAACTCCAATACACGTGGTGTAAATCCCAAAAGTTGAGCAATGGAATCATTCGGCTCAAAGTTAATCGTGTGATTGCATGTGATTTCGCTGCAATAGTGTGTACTTTGTGTCCATTGACGTAGGCGCCCGTTGTAATGCTACATTCGACTCGCAACGCGTTGACCTTGAGTATAGTTACAGGCACGTCCGATTCGTGAGTTTTATCAACCTCCAATACACGTGGTGTGAATCCCAAAAGTTGAGCAATGGAATCATTCGGCTCAAAGTTAATCGTGTGATTGCATGTGATTTCGCTGCGTAATGTATTATTGTTGGGTTTCATGGCGAGCCTGATATCTGTATTTCTTAGCACGTTTTGAGGATACTTTCCTATGTCCTCGATCTCGTAGCTGCCGGTAGGTATGGTGATCACTTTGTCAGCTGCGTAAATTTTATTGTGACCGACATCAACGTTGGGAATCGAATTAAAGGTTAACAATTCTACCAAGCCAAGAGCATAACTTTTATCACGAGCAAGTTCGATCGGTGGGAAATATTGTGCCTCGAGTATCGAAGAGGTTCCCGAAATCGTTAACGTTAACGAATCATCCATGACTGCGAGTGGTAGACTGACTTTGACGAATCACGCACCATGTTTATTTTGCTCACCACTTAGAAATTTCAGACACAAGTGTCCGCATTCAAATGTATCATAATCCTGGTACCTCTCATGATTGTATTTGACGCTACCAACGCCGAGGTATTTTATGAGGTCTGAGGGTGCTTGAAGGTTGCCGAAACTGTCAAAGTAATCGATATTATTGTCGCGTTTCTTGTAAGCAACCCAGTGTGTTCCCGGACCGTCTTTGTCGTCAAGGTTGATTATAGCTGACTCGTTTTTTCGTGGACCGTTTTCGGGCATTTCGTTTCGCATGAAAACACCGCGGAAATGCGGAACCCTCAAGATTTTTGCATATTTCAACAAGTCCCAATCAGTCAACGCTCGACGTGGTAGCGTCGCATCTAGTTTTTTGAAAGATGGAGACCAAGACCTGTTTTGTACGGTTTCATATGAAGCCCTTTGCCCAACGCGATAGCTTCCATAGTTTTGTTGTGTCGTTTGCTTTCCTCCAATTCTCGTTTAGCCGCGCTCGCATCGTTCACAGCTTTTGCTATACCTGCCGCACCACCGGCTAACGCACCCGTAGCGCTGAGACCGGCAAAAATAGGAATCAGAAACGGTAGAAAACCACCGACTTTCGAAGGTACCGGTAGGACGCGAGGTGTTCGCACTTTACATTTACCACCCGCTTTTTCAACGGCGGTCTCAGCTCCCTTCAGCGCAGATTCGATAGCTACTTTTGCATCGTTGCTTGGAACCATAGAACGTTTTGCAGCATTTACAATTTTTCTCAAGGTCACATTTTTCGACTTTTGCATTCCCATTCCGAGTTTTGATTTTACTTTCATTGTATTAGCTACTGCCCAAGCGGCTGCCTTCTCACCCAAATTTGCGTCCTTTGCGAGAACCCGTTTCCAAGCTTTCTCAGCCAACACCCTATCAGCCTCGTTTCTAACCTCAAGGTTCTCACGATTTTTCGAATACGCTATATTGTGTTCCTTACACGCTGCATCAAGAGGATTGATACCGGAATCGCCTCTCGCGAGTCTTTTCGTCAACTTCGTACCAGGACCGCAGTATTGGTAACCGGGAACATGCAACTCGATCGGAAGTTTGTTGATGATTCTATTCACCAGACCCTTGCCACGATGTTGCCGCCTGCTGCTGCTTCGTTTACCTCTGTACGCGATCATGTTCGTGCGTTGACTGAAGAAAAGTGCTTTAAAACGGGGTATTTATAGCAAATCCGATCAGTCATGTCCGAGATGCGGTTTGAGAAACAACCTACCAAGCTCCCCGTGATGAATTTTGACAAACTTTCGGAGCAAAATGTCAAAAGGCACAAGCGGCACGGTGAATTACTCCCGAACAGTGTACGTGCGATATTCTGTGGACCGTCGAATTGTGGTAAAACTAATGCGTTGCTCACACTTATAACCCATCCCAACGGGCTCAGATTTGAAAATATCTACATCTACTCGAAATCTCTCAACCAACCTAAATACCAATTGTTGAAGTAATTGCTGGACCATGTTGAGAATACGGAGTATTTTGCGTTTACCGAGCGTGAGCAAGTGATTCCACCGGAAGAAGCACGGCCCAACTCAATAATCATATTTGACGATGTGGCGTGCGAGAAGCAGGACAATATTAGAGCCTACTTTTGCATGGGTAGACATCACGACGTTGACTGTTTCTATCTCTGTCAGACGTACGCGCGTATTCCCAAACATCTCGTGCGCGACAACGTAAACTTACTCGTGTTATTCAAACAAGGCGATATGAACCTGAGACACGTATACAACGACCATGTGAACACCGATATGTCTTACACAGAGTTTAAAAGTGTGTGCTCCGCATGCTGGAACGGTGAGAAGTACGGGCTTCTGGTGATCGACAAAGACAGTGAGCTCAACGAAGGACGATACAGGAGGGGATTCGATTCTTTTGTTAGCCTGGGAAAGGAATGAAATCTAACGTTTTTGAGCGAGAGACGCAGTAGCGTTGCAGACTCAGTTGCGTCAACATGCAGAGCTCTGAAATTTCCAAGCAAAAAGATGTCCTACATCAGATTGCTCAAGCAAGTGCTGCGATCCGTCGAAAACACAGATTGCTCAAGTCGGGCAGGGAATCTACGACTCAGAAATTGAGTGACGTTTTCAAACCAGTAGTGACTCCGTTGCAAGAACTGGTGGATGTTACAAAAGATACCAAACCTGTCAAACAAGAGGTGGAAGAAATTAGAGAAGAAATGAAGGAGATGAAAAATGAAACGAAAAATGAAACTGTCTCGGAAATGGACGATTCCTTTGCTTCGGCGGGGGATGAAACAGTCGTAGAAACACCGGTCGAGGACGAGTATTTTGCACTGATGAGAGATGCGAAGACAAAAGGCGAATTGGACAACGTGTACGGTGTACGCAACCTCTCAAACGGACTAATGATAGGTGATTCGTTGATATCTTTTGAGAGTGACTACGTTCGTATTGGCGACACGCGTTACCCGAAAACCAAGGGTTCGCTGGAACTTTTGTTCAAAAAGAAGCCCAACGGTTCTTCTGTGAGCGCCGGAGATCGGGAAAATTTTAAAAACATAATCCTCGCAACAAACGCGCATAAGAAGTATTACTCATCCGATAGGGCTGTTCGAAACGATAACAGTTACAAATTTAGAAATGTCATTGCCGAATCAATGGATTATTCCCCATCACCTCGCCGAAAGGGTAAAGGTCTACTTCCGCAAGCTATGATCACTCGACAAGGTGTTGAAACGGAATACGTCTTCTGGGATGATCCAAACGAGTTGGTGGAGCGTCTTCGTTTACTCCTGGCATCTCAGGCAGCAGGAAACCCGAGTCACAATAACGAAATAATCTCCATTATCGAAGAGCTACGCGAAGCAGGAATCATTTATTAAGCAGCTCCCGTCATTTTTGCATACATTACCGAGATGAGCGTCGACGTGTTTGGACGTCAGCTGAATAAAAACACGACCGCGAGCACTCGCGGTCCTCCGGGTGTCGGGTTTCAAATAACAGCGGACGGGCATTACGATATACGGAACAAGAGACTGTGGAACGTCGCAGATCCCGCACAGCCGAACAATGCTGTAACTTTAAAAACCTTGAGACGAAAATTCAGCGTGCTGCAAAAACAAATCGACAACCTCGATGAAATGATCAAAGCTTTGGAGATCACCACGGAGAAAGCCTTGGATACCTTCTGCAAAGACTTTAAAACAGGCAGGGACTTGTCGATTCGGAACGCGGAAATCATTTCCAAATTGGACACCAGACTAATAGCGTTGGAATATGAACGAGAAAAAGCAAGCACTGGTGACGGAACTGCATAAACCTGCACGCCGGAATTGCCCACGTCGACGTGTAGACGTGCGCGGCATCGACGAGACCTGGCAGGCGGATCTTGTTGATATGACGTCGTACGCTGGACAAAACAAAGGCTACAAGTACATGCTCACAGTCATTGATATCTTTTCAAAGTATGCGTGGGCTATACCGATAAAGAGCAAGTCTGGAGATGATGTTACGAAGGCAATGGAATCTGTGCTTGTCCAAGGACGGGTACCGAAAAATTTACACGTCGACAGAGAAACGGAATTTTACAACTCGAAATTCGAATCGCTTATGACACGCTACGGAATCAAACTTTACTCCACGTACAGTAATTTGAAGGCTTCGATCTGTGAACGTTTCAATCGCACGCTGAAAGGTAAAATGTGGACACGGTTTAGCATGCAAGGAAGCTACAAGTGGCTCGATATCTTATCTGATTTGGTTTCGGCTTACAACAACGTCAAACACCGAACCATAAGAATGAAACCGTCGGATGTCACCGTTGCAAACGAGAGGCTGTTATTACGTCAGGCGTACGGAGGGCTTCGAGCGATACCTACCGTATCGGCAAAATTCAAATCCGGCGACAAAGTTCGAATCAGCAAATTCAAAAATGTCTTCGAGGAAGGGTACCCTCCTAATTGGACGACTGAAATATTCACGACAAGTCGAGTGGAAAATACTCATCCTGTGACGTACAAGCTCAAAGACTACCGAGATCAACCCATCGCTGGTGGTTTCTACGAACAAGAGCTCCTCAAGGTTAAGCATCCGGATATCTATCTGGTGGAGAAGGTGCTCAAGAAGCGTGGAAGAAAAATATACGTTAAATGGTTAGGTTTTGACAATACACACAACAGTTGGATAAACGAATCGGACATGTAACTTTTGAATAAATGAATTCTTTGTAAAAACGTATGTCCCTCTTTATTTTATATCCGACACACAACAAGTATGCGTCTTTATTTTTTTTTAGACAATCGACAGACATGGTACAGTTATAAATTACAAAGCTTAGGCTTGTAGCCCCACGGAAGCTTGTCGGTTGTATTTTGAAACACGATCCGCTTGTCGTCATTCCAGCTCAGTGCTACTTTCTGCTGTTCTACGGTGTATACCTCGTGCTTTCGACTCAATATCAAATGCTGATTTGAGGATAGATTTTCACGTTTCAACGCACAGTCCAAATAATCGTTGAAGGTTATTTTTCTCAACGCTGATCCTCTAACACCTTTGGCACGTTTGTTGTCTTTTTCATCTCCCAAGACTCGGAATGCGTACAACTTAGCTCTTAATCCTACAAATTCGAGCATGATTTTCCCGTTATTCTCGTCTTTCATCAAGCCGAGAACTTTTTTGTTTGCTCGAGGTATTCCGTAAACGTTGTCAAGCGGATAATCAGAAGTATCGAATTTGTGCAAGTCCTCCTTAATGTGTTCGTATATGTCGGGGACGGTAAAATTGTAAATCAAACTGTCGGTATCCGTGTACATTAATTTTGCTCGGTTGCCGAATTTCTGCTTAATGTAATTGTAATGAAAATCGTGGATATATGTTTTAGCCAGATCCATGATGGAGAAACCTGCGTACAATGGTTTATTCAACTTGACTTTCGTCTTACTCATTTCAACGATAATTATATCTTTGTCGAAAACGGTGCAGCTGTGAAAATTGGGTTTGGCTATGGTAGCTCTAGCACCGTATCTTCCATCCCATTTCGTGATCAGCCTGACATCTCTATACTTCCTAACATTTTCCATAGTTTTGCCAAAAACTGCGTTGTTCATTAGCTTGTAAAAATTTTTCTCAAATTCGTTGTCAGATTTTTTTCGCAAATCGGTATTTAAATCTATATATTTTTTGAGCCACCGGGTTTGCCCGAATTTGAGAACTCTATGAATTTTGAGTAATTTTAAGCCTAATTGTAAGCATTGTTTCAAAACGCGGTAGTGAACAACGTAGTTTTTCTTGGAAAATAGCGTGGGTGTCAATTTCGGTTGCTTACTATTCGAGATCGGAGGTATGTAGTGCTCCGGACACAGTGGTAAATCCTTATGAATTTCATGCAGTTCCTCAGGATATTCCAAATCAACCTCCAGTATGTAACCAAACTCCGCGTCGTCCGAGATGGTAAGAACGTCGCACTATCCGAAGTCTGATAACCATTCGAAGGAACTGTATGGCAGAGCAAAGCTCATAGCAGCACCGTACAAATTATTAACGTCAAAGTACATGAGATAAGATTCTTTGACCTCAGGATCGAATTCCTCTCCCATATATCTATTGTTGGCCTTTGCGTATCTGTTCGAACACTGTGACACACCACCACTAATACCCTTTTCGATAAACTTAACCATGTCTATGTCGGTGAGAAGCTCGAGTTCAATGCCTGTACATTTTAACATTGCATCAAACGACAGACCGGGCGCTGTGTAGTAATGTAACGGGTCCAGTTTGTACGTCGTCCAACAGCTCTGTCGAAAATTTTGAAAAACGTCGGCCAGTAAAAACACGTCCGTCTGTAAATACAAGTCCGAATACTCTCCCAAAGTTTGAACGTTAAAAGTTTGCCAAACTTTACATGCATGTGCATAGTCGTCGTCTGATATATCCCGATCATTTAATTTTGAGTAAAATTGTTGTTTGGATGGTAACCGTGTGTCCTCGAGCTTCTCCCAACTGTCTATGTATTCGTACGGGAACACTCCTTTTCTGGTCAATAACTGAAATTTATCTGAGCTATGATAAAATTTTCGTGTGATTGATTTCTGATCATCACCGAGATACGTTGCTAATTTCTCAAGACTACCGGGCATGAAGCGGTACGAATCTACGAATCTAAACTTTATATCTGTCTCCTCGACGTATTTTGTAAATGAAATGTACTTTTCTTTGTTCACGGGTAGAAGCTCAGTTGTGCCCTCGAACGATGTGGCCAGTGCTTTGATCAGGAAATGTGAATCGTAACCCGACAGATTGTGGAATATCACTGGGATAATGTGCGAATTTTGGTAATTTAGATTGCAACCTCGGTGAGCAGCACCACGGTACTTTCCGGTGAAATGGCAGTGATCACGATGTTTCACGTCTGCGAGTGTAAACGGTTTTTCACAAATGTGACACACTGTTGTTGAGTGAAATTCGTTGATTTGATTGAAATTTAGTGGTTCCATCGGTACAACAGTCTTGTAGTATCCCTCCAACGAATGTGCCAATTCCGCTAACTCGTTCACAAACCATTGAACGCAAGTCTCTCCGCGATTAATTTTGAATTTTGAAAGCGAATCGTCAAACGCGCAATGTAGATAGTAAGCTATACTATACGGAAGATGCTTCTGATAAATTGTTCTTGTACCCATCTTTTTGAGCGTAGGTTCCAGTGAACATTCGAGATTCGCGTAAATACAGAATGGAACGGTTTCTTTGTGCTTGAAATTTTTGAATTTTAGTATTTTTTTCTCATCTGTAGGTAGAATAACTTTGGTTTTGTTTAAATTCATGCAATTTACATTGTGCTTTGTTAAACACTCTTCAGATTGAAAGTGTGATAGACACCTATCACATAACCAAGTACGACCATTGCGTTTAGAAATTCGGGAACTTGTCAACCGCGATAAATTTCGAATCCATGCAAAATAAAAGATTCTATTTTTTTCATAATTTTCCATATTATCATCATCATCAGGGATTTCAGTTTCGATCGCCAAAAGATGAATCATAGGTTTGTCAGACTCATTCTGACTCAGGTGAATCGGTACTATTTCACTTTTTTTCCGATCACCTTGGTCTATACCGTAAACGTTAATTGAAAGACCGTTAAGCTTTTCAAATTTTGAAATGATGTTTTTGTCTAAAGACATTGGAAAATGCAAACCGTCGTATTGTAGCACTGAGCTGAAATGTGGATACGAAGTAATTTTACTGGGATTGTTGTTGTCGGCTGGGAACAGAGCTGCGGTGACCGACCAGAGGAAGCAATACGAGTCGCTGTTACGGATGTTGACGACAGCCTTCTTATCTTGAATATCTTTGGGTAGTGGTGTGTATGTGAAGACACCGCCTCGTAGTGGCACGTACTTGTTGATATTCACAGTCAAATTGATCATTTCGGTCAGCGACCAGCCTGAATCCTTTTCCTGGAAATCTTCCACCTTTTTCAACAAACGCTCCATCGCGTTTTCGATGAACCATTCGTTGATATCCGTTGTCTGGAGGATGATTTCATTTCTTGTATCAAAAAATTTGATCTCTTCCACCATGCGATCATCTTTTCTAACTTCAAATTTACAAGCCAGGATAACGTTGGCTTTCAAGCTCCTGTCTTTCTTCAGAGCGTTATTCAGCCTCGTCACAGCTAGTACCTTTGCGTCTTCTAGAAATCTCTCCACATCTTTATGCTTCAAATTGACGATGGATCCAGTTTGAATTCTACTCTCGAAAGCTGATCCCAAATCTTCCCACCGTACTCGATCGCTTCTTCGTCGGCTTCGTAATCCGTCACCCACTTTCTGCAATTGTTGAAATTTGACTGTCAACGATTTCAGAATTCCAATTATAGTCAAAATTCTTGTCTTCTCCCCGATCGTTGAGGCGTTGTTGCGTAAGATTTTATTTAAAAGCCTGATATTTTGGGTTCCGAGTCGAATCCATTTTGCAATTTCTGCCGGCGACGATTGTTCCGATAAAATCTTGAACGCCGATTCCATAATATCGATCAATCTCAAACACTTCGCGGATTCCATCTTGAGCTCTTTCCTCACGTATTCTTGACAGCTTGTGACGTAATGATCGTTTGCAGTGATGAGCGTCCTTTTTATAGGGCAGCTGTACGGATGCGCGCGCACCTTTTGGCATTCCAACAGGGATAGTAACCCGACACCGCAGATCCATGGCTTTGAATGTACCGCGACTATCGGTCGACCTTGGATATCAAACCGACATCCGAGTAGGTGAAAAACAATTCTCGGAATCGTCCGACGAGTTTCGACGGTGAGCGGCATGGGGTCAAAGGATTTTAGACAAAACAATGCGTTCGACAAGTTTCGACTTGACGGTGAGCGGTATGCGGTCAAAGGATTTCGGTGCGACGTTGAATTTGGGACAAACAATTCTCGGAACTATTAATTTTGGAATGTCACGTGGTTGTTAAGGTGGTTAGACAAATCAATGCGTCCGACAAGTTTCGACTTGACGGCGAGCGGCATGCGGTCAAAGGATTTCGGTGCGACGTTGAATTTGAGACAAACAATCCTCGCAACCATTAATTTTGGAATGTCACGTGGTTGATAAGGTGGGAAAGGAATGTGAGGTGGTTGATATCAAACCGACATCCGAATAAGTGAAACACGATTCTCGGAACCATCAATTTTGGAATGTCACGTGGTTGATAACGTGGGAAAGGAATGTAAGGTGGTTGATGTTACATATCAGCAGTCTTACCGTGAGAAAGGAATTCGGAGTGGTTCATGTTACACATCAGCAGTCCTATCGTGGGAGAAGAATGCGGGACGGTAAAAAAGTTCTCGCCCCCGCTGCGTCCTCTACCGTTGGCAGGCGAGCACTACAGACCTTCGGTCGGTGAGATTGTCGGTAAAACAGCACGATTTTGACCCTCGATCGATACAACTGTCGGTAAGGTTGCACGGGGTCGGTAAGATTGTCGGTAAAACAGCACGATTTTGACCCTCGATCGATAAGAATTGCCGGCAAAGCAGTGCCATTTTCACCGTCGACCAATACAACTGTCGGTAAGGTTGCATGGTCTTATCTAACGAGAGTGGGGGTAACCTTTAATGGTTTGCGTCTGGGCTGCGCGGAGCGGTTCGGTCGGTAAAGAAGGTGTTTGTACTCAGAACTCTCCTTGCCATACTACTAATACTACAAGACTGTTGTACCGATCAAACCACTAAATTTCAATCGGATCAACGAATTTGATTTATCGGCGGTCTGTCATATGTGCGAAAAACCGTTTACACCCACAGACGTGAAACATCGGGATCAGCTCAACTCAAGTTGAATCAACCATTGTATGCAGGTTTTCCCGTCTCGAGGATTCTGTGCTTAGGACGAACCGCATTACTCGCTTGAGCGATACGATGCAAGACTTCTTTTGCCTCACGAATTTCCTGCATGTTGACACAACTAGTTCTGGAAAGCTACTGTTTCGTCGCCTCCGAAGATCGTGTATTTCATTCTTTCGTCATGTTGATGAAATTGTCAAATCCCCTCCTATACCGACTATTATTGAGCTCTCTATTCTTGTCGATCACTACGAACCCATGTTTGTCACCGCTCCAGCATGCCGCACACAAGTCTTGAAACTCTACGTACGACATATCGGTGTTTACATGATCGTTGTACACATGTCTCAGATTCATCTCGTCTTGTTTGAATAAGACCGGCAAGTCGGTGTTGTCGCGCACGAGATGCTTAGGAATTCGAGCGTACGTCTGACAAAGATAGAAACAGTCTACATCGTGATGTCTACCCATACAAAAGTACGCTCGTATGTTATCCTGCTTCTCGCACGTTACGTCATCTAATATCATAATCGAGTTAGGTTGCGTCTTCTTTCGTTGCAATGACTTGCTCATGCTCGTTAAAGGAGCAATACTCAACACCGTCGACATTTCCGAGTGTCACGTACGGAGCGGTCTCGCACGCGACGGCTTCAACCCTCTTGTTCTTACTGAGGTTTATATTTATTTTTTTGGCAGGTTAGGAGGCGAACGTCCTCTACAGGATGTTCCCTGGGAAAAAGTTTGGAGGATTTCAATTAATCGTACCAATGTTTAAAGGGAAGCAAAGTAAAAAAATGTTTAATGGATCAAAACTAAAAGCAGAAAAGGTGCTTAACAAGGAAGCTTACAATATTTTTGGTCTTATTCTACTCACGTTCTCCCTCTCTCGCTCTCTTGCTGCTTCGGCCTCGATGATGCCGAAGTATACGCCTTCACACACTCACTTACAGGCTACACTGCTCTATAGAGTTCGTGGCTTATACAATTGCGCTTATTACTAGCTTCAAAGACTGACGCCGCGACGCGGGATGCTCCGGAATACCGCTTGTAGAATTAGAGGTGTTCTCGTTCTAATCGTCGTGATTCTAAGTCTGATACTCTTCACACAGCAGCTCTGAAGGAGCCTGGGTTCCGTTCATGTCGTTCTTAGCTGTCTCTAACGGGGACTGCCTTCGCTCGCTCGTCCGACACCCCTTGGAACGTCGGGCGGCGAGCGAGTTTCCGCTGAATTTACAATTCGGCATTTTCGCTAAATCCTCTATTTCGAACAAAGGCTCGCCTCGCAACAGTCATCCTCGAAGCGCGTGATTTCGCGCTCGCCTCATCCCGGTGTTGATTACACCCGGGATCCGGCGGGCGCGAAGACGCTGACGTTGCTGGCTGTCCAACTACGCCGTTGCGCTTGGCTACTCCACGAACTGATTATAATAAAATATTCTGTATAGACTAACTAAAACTATGCTTCCTTGTTTCTAGAGATACTAATAATATATAAAATAATAATTGATATAATCGGTAATATATTATAGTTTTGAGTAAATATGCGGCGCTCGTGACACGAGCACTTGACTCAGAAACTTGTATTTCGGTTGATTGAGAGATTTCCAGTAAACGTCCAAGTTTTCGAACCTCAAACCGTTCGGATGCGTTATAAGCGCAAATAATGCGTTGGTTTTGCAACAGTTAGATGGTCCGCAGAATACCGCACGTACACTGCTCTGCAACAATTCGCCATGACGTTCTTTCCGTTTTGTACTCTGCCGCGTGAATTTGTCAAAATTCATCACGGGCAGCTTGGTCGATTGTGTTTCGAACCTCATCTCGAACGTGACTGACTGGATTTTCTATAAATGCATCGTGTATAACAACTTTTTCTCAGTTGCAGAGCGGACATGATTGTGCACACACGTGATCGTAAGCGATCCTCAAAAAAGCGATCGAGTGGGAAAGGTTTGGTAAATAGCATTATCAACAAACTCCCGATCGAGTTGCATGTTCCCGGTTACCAATACTGCGGTCCTGGCACGAAGTTGACGAAAAGACTCGCGAGAGGCGATTCCGGTATCAATCCTCTCGATGCAGCGTGTAAGGAACACAATATAGCGTACTCGAAAAATCGTGACAACATTGAAGCTAGAAGCATTGCGGATAAAATGTTAGCCGAAAAAGCCTGGCAACGGGTTCTCGCAAGGGACGCAAATGTGGGTGAGAAGGCAGCTGCTTGGGCTGTAGCTGACACGATGAAGGTGAAAACAAACTTACGTATGGGGTGTCGAAAACCTAAGAACGTTTCCTTGATCAAAATCGTACGAGCGGCAAAACAGTCTATGATTCGGAGCTACGACGCGAAAACAAGCATGAAGTCCGTACTCAAAGGTGCTCGAGAAGCTGTGAAAAAAAAGGTGGTGAACATGATTTCCGATCACCGCGCGTTCTACCGGTACCCTCAAAAGTTGGCGGATTTCTACCTTTTCTCATACCTATTTTTGCCGGTCCTAGCGCTACGGGTGCGTTAGGGGGAGGTGCTGCGGGTATAGCAAAGGCTGTAAACGATGCGAACGCGGCTAAACGAGAATTGGAGGAAAGCAAACGGCAAAACAAAACCATAAAAGCAATCGTCTTGGGTAAGGGTCTCCATCTCAAACCCTATAAAAAGGGTTCCGGTCGTCATGTTTCAAAAAACTAAATGTGAAGCTACCACGCCGAGCGATGACCAACTGGGATTTGCTGAAGTATGCAAAAATCATGAAAATCCCATACTTCTGAGATGTCTTTATACGCAACGAAATGCCCAAAACCGGACCGCGTAAAAACGAAACAGCTGTAGTCAATCTCGACGATAAAGATGGCCCCGGAAGACACTGGGTTGCATATAAAAAAAGCGGCAGCGATGTAGTGCACTTCGACAGTTTCGGTCATCTTAAACCTTCGTTAGACCTCGTGAAATATCTCGGTGTTGGTAGCGTCAAGTACAACGACGAAAGGTATCAGGATTACGGTACATTCGATTGCGGACACTTGTGTCTGAAATTTCTAAGCGATGAGCTCAATAAACATGACACGTAATTTAATAACGTCAGTCAAGCACTTTCAGTCATGGATGAATCGTTCACATAAACGATATCGGGAACGTCTCCGAGTCTCGAAGCGCAATATTTTTCTCCGATCAAACTTGCTCTGAACAAAAATTATGTTCTCGATCTCGTTGAACTGTTAACCTTCAATTCCATTTCCAACGTTGATGTCGGTCACAATAAAATATACGTAGCCGATAAGGTGGTCACTTTATCCACTGGCAGCTACGAAATTGAGAATATTGAAAAGTATGTTCAAGACGCGTTAAAAAATACCATTATTGAAATTAGCATAAAGCCTAACAATAATACGTTATGTAGCGAAATCAAATGTAACCACAACGTAAATTTGGAACCTGACGATTTTATTGGTCAGCTTCTCGGACGACACCGCGCGTATTGGCAGGTAAACAAACTCACCATTCGGATATGCCTGTAACTGTTCTCAAGGTCAACGCGTTGCGAGTCGAATGCAGCATTACAACGGGCGCCTACGTCAATGGTCATAAAGTGCATACTATTCACAAATTTTTTCCTATCGTTCCACCGCGATATAAGATCGTGGAAGTGCTGTCGCACGTCATTTACCTTCCGATCACCGTCAAGACCATAGATCACGTACAGCAGCGGTGAGTCGATCAAGACGGAGATCTGGTTCATTTTCGCGGAGAAGTTATAACTGTGAGACTGCACATCAAATTGCAATAAAAGATGGGTATTGTACACAACAGATTGTCCAAAAAAAGTTACATTAGTCAATCAGCACGTCTCGATCAAGTTAGTCATCGATCGATTCCCGAACCGCTAACACGTCGAAACGTGGAGTTCCTGATAGCCTGGGGTCTCAAGCTGACACCTTTTGAAAAAGGAATTTTCCACAAATAATACTGCGATTTTGCTGTTTCGTTGTATGCTACGTACCATGGAAAAGGAAATTTTGATCATCCAAACACCTGTCGTCTTTGACGAATTGATCGCCCACCAAGAAATACACGCACACAAACCGTACGCATCGTCAACTTTCAACAACAGCGATGAGATTCGAATCACCGTTCAGCATCAGGAATTATGCGTATTACCGAGCAGGAATTAGCTGCATATCTCTGGAAAATTGCTCAAATCGGACGGCACTGCAGCAGCGATCACAACTTCAGTCACTAACGCTATCTGCCATTTGTTCCAAGATGTACGGTACGAACTCAACGATGTAGAGATTGATAAATGTAAAAACGTTGGTCTGACCAGCCTGCTGAAAGTTTCGCTTCGCTCTACCCTGGTCAAAGTTGGCTTACGGAAAATGCTGGATGGCTCGATGTTCAGGAAACGAAAAAATTGACTGATGCTGATGGCAACTTTGACGTCGTTATTCCCTTGAGCATGATATTGGGCTTCGCTAAAGATCATCGCAAGATTATCGTCAACGCAAAACACGAGCTGATTCTCACAAGATCAAAAAGTGATTCGAATGCCATCGTTCAAAATCAAGACGAAGACTTTAGAATCGTGATCGATCAGGTGCAATGGTTAGTACCCTATGTAAAGCTCTTGGATCAACGAAAAATCGCACTGTTGAATTTCATTGAGAAAGATACACCAGTCTCCATGAGCTTCCGCAGTTGGAAGTTGTACGAATATCCTTTGCTACCGGCAACCACGAAACACGTTTCGACTGTGAAAACGTCCACCCATTCGGAAAAACCGCGATTTGTCATGCTGGGTTTTCAAACGAATCGAAAAAATAAAGCCGGCAAAAATGCTAGTCATCTTGATCACTGTAACATTACTGACGTCAAGCTCTTCTTGAAATCCGAGTATCATCCGTACGGTAACCTGAACTTGGACATGAGTCACAATTGCTTTGCATTACTGTACGAGATGTACGCAAACTTTTAAGCCACCTATAACGGCAAAGAACCTGAGCCTCTGTTGACGACGAGCGGATTTCTACAGTAAGAACCTTTGATTTTCATCGACTGTTCGAAACAAAACGAGGCTCTGAAATCTGGACCGGTAGATATTCGTATCGAATTTAAGGTTGAATTTTTCACTCAAACACAAAAGAAATTCGGTATCTACTCGAACAGTTATTCATTCTCATCGTGTAAAGCATGGGTACGATACCGTTGAGTAATTACACCCATATATCAGCATTGTGAATTTCATGTAAAACTGTAATCTTGAGTTGTTTTTTGCAATAAAATATTTTGCATCGTCAATATCAACCGGTAATTCAGAACCTCTGTCCTGCTAGTTAAGAGTTTATTTCAGAACCTTCCAGAATTCGACGTCGCACCGCAATCCGTTGTCGGCAGGCCGCTCGCCGTCAAGTCGAAACTCGTCGGACGATTCCGAGTATTGTTTTCGTCGGACGATTCCGAGAAGTGTTTGTCTAAAATTCGTTCAAGGCCAGAGCGGATCTTTCAGAATTCAACGTCTTACCGAAATCCTTTGACCGCATGCCGCTCACCGTCGAGTCAAAACACGTCGGACGATTCCGAGTATTGTTTTCGTCGGACGATTCGGAGAATTGTTTGTCCAAAATTCGTTCAAGGCCAGAGCGGGTCTTTAAGAATTCAACGTCGCACCGAAATCCTTTAACCGCATACCGCTCACCATCGAGTCGAAACACGTCGGACGAATTGTTTGTCAGTCTAGATTCGTTCAAGGCCGTGAGAATCTTCTCGAACCTTCTGGAAGCTCTCAAAACCCGACACATGCCAGGATTCTCGGTCGAACGGTCGAGGATCCACGGGGTCCGCTCGAACGCCTGTGGATTCACGGAGTGCGCTCGGTAATGCTGTTATCGATCCCGCTCGATGAGCATGATTTTCTTTACCGACAAAGAGCACAACTTATCCCACAAGGGGTCATACCACGGCAATTTCAGGCATTTTTTACCGACGATCATGGTCATTTGGAATATTTTTCACCGACAATCATGGTCATTTGGAGGATTTCCTACTAACCATCATGGTCATTTTGGAGATTTTCTTACCGACGAGCGGTCGGCAGAGCACATTTCATCTTACGAGAGTGGGGACATCCTTCAAGGGTTTGCGTCTAGGATGCACGGATAGGCGGATTGATCGCCTGATTGGCGGCTTGGTCGGTAAAGATGGTGTTTCTATCCAGAACCCGCCTTTTATACCACTTACCTGTCATTCTTGTAGGCCAATTCGTCACCAACGTACACAATTTGAAAAAAAACACATTTTTTTTTACATGTTATTTCCATAAGAAACTTTGGCGGGAAAGCGAACTATCTTAGAGTCGTTATTAGGAGCTGAAATTTTCAAAGGATTTTTTCCATTGATTTGTAAGCGTTTGAGACCCTGGGAGCATACAAATTCGAAAACACCCCTGGTAAGGGACACCCTAATTTATATATATATGTAAGGAAGTTTATTTCCTTAAGCCGGAGTTGAATAGATTCGCGCTCACGCGCGGGTCGGTAAGGTAGCGGACCACCCATACGAGTGAGGAAAAGACAGAGGACATAGAGATTGCAAAATGCCACTTGTAAGTAATCATTAAATTAATTATTGTGAAAGAGTAATTCAAAGAGGTGAAGCATAAACATTGAATGTACTTTCTTAGTTTATTTCAGGTTTGTATGTAGTTGTGTGTAGGAACTATGTAAGTTTGAGTAATTAAATAAAGTACCTCCGCGTTGTTTACTCCAGAGAACCGTTTCTTGGTTATTATGCACCCACCCTTTGGCAACACAATAAAGTAAACTTTTAACACATACCAACAGAATATCTTGAAAGTTAACACTCGGTCACCGCCGACTTAGCACCACTCACGTTCTTCGTCTGTTTTTCGCAGGCTGGCCATCCCATATTCAATTTTAAACTGCAAAAGGCTGAAAATCGAAAAAAGTTCTCAAAGCTTATCACATTAGGTGTAATCGCCCATAAAAATATCGATGGAATCAAAAACTCAAATTCATGGACGATTTGACAGGGAATGCCCCATACATAAAACGAAAACATAATCGTCGTCGTCGTCGATGCAATCATTTCTTGGCCTTTCGCTGTTTAAAATTAAATATGGGATGGCCAGCCCGCGAAAAACAGACGATGAACGTGAGTGGTGCCGAGTCGGCGGTGACCGAGTGTTAACTTTCAAGATATTCTTTCAGTATAATGATTCCCGGCAATCAGTTTGAACAATTATGCATGCAATAAGTTTATTAAATACCGTTTGTCGTGGAACAACTGACGACTTCGAACATCATTATGTTCTTCGCAAACAAAGTTATGTTTATAAAATGTTATTAATTGTTTACATGATGTTGTTGAGGCGACCGAGCTCGAATAATTGCCGTAACTTGGCGAGGAGGAGGAAATCTGGTGATTGAAATAAAGAGTTTGAACACAGGTTTCGCAATATAATATCTCGTGATTTTCTTTATCAACTCAAGCATGTATCACCCAGTGCGCTAGCGTTTTTTTTTTTTACGACTTCACTTCGGAGCTCTCTAGAGCAGAGAAGCTGCTCTCGTTACTTTTCGGAAATACTCGGCTCGTGCGTGCCCGTTACTCAAATGCGACAGCCTGCCTTGATAAATGTTAACCGAGTATAGTTAACGGAAGAAGTATTCAGTAAATCAGGTGTGTTTGCCAACAGATACTTCAAAAAATAATTGTTCTTGTAAAACGCATCGATTATCGGATGTGCTAGATGTCGTGCTGTTTTCTGCTTTTAATGTATCTATGATAACTATCACTGTAGTTCGTGTGACATTACACCTACTTCTTTTCAAAAAAAGTTGTGAGCATCGAGATTCGATCCGGTGACCACCGGAGGACGAACTAGAGAGCGTACAGCTGCGCCGCGCGATGGTTGAATTTCAGCAATCGTAGAAAGAATTAGAATGTAACAGAATATTTCAATGTCGATTTTTTCGACAACGGCGAAGAAGCGCATGTGCGTGCTTTGCCATATTACACCTCTAGCCATGAGCTTTTATTATGCGCAGTATAAATCGAATCTGAATTTTACAATTGGCGGACTCCCCTTGTAAGTAAAAATGAAACACAATATAAATTCCAATACAATATTGGGTTCCGTTCAATTTTGAATTCTAACTGTTCTTCAAAAATTTTGGTCCGAGATATTCTGCGTCCTCTTTTGAAGCGATAATTTTCTAAATTTCAGTTCAATCTATTTTTGATTGTTGTACGGTGAGATTTTGAAGATTAAACAGACTTCAACGATTGCTTTATTACGAAGTCTAAAATTATCTAAGTTTTGAAACTGGGTGTATACGAATAAATTTCTCGATTTTTGATTTATGTTATACAAAATATCTCAAATTTTCTAAGTTTCACAGCAGGGTGAATATTTCTGTCTTGATTTGATGACTCAGTTGATGAAGAGACAATATAGGCCTAGGAACCAGAGTAAAACAAGTGGGCTCTTAATTCAATATTTGACAAAATTGATCTTCTTATTCGAAAATGTTCAGGGGTGTCTCTTGATTGTGAATTGAGGTTTTAGAAAATTTCACTTGGATATATAGGACTTCTTATTGAAAACATCAAATTATACGTCAACGTTTCGACCCTAAGATGTGGGTCATCTTCAGGACTGTTCATTACATCGAGTACAAGAGAAAAAAGAGAAAATAACAAAAAAAAATATAATATAAATTTGCATACTCTTACATACATCCAATCATGACATATCGATTTAAAGTGTCTTACTAACCTGGTACTAAATTCCAACCACCAGAAAAACCGAAAAATACCAGAAGGAAAGTAACTTTTCGTAGAAGACTTCTTTTCATTCTTTACTTCAATTTGTTTAACATTTAACATTGAATTTAAACCGACGAAGAGGGCCCTTGGACAGAACTCACACACGAAATTTTATTATAATAATACCTTAAACAAGTGAGAAAAAAACCAAACTATAATATCGCATAACGGTATTTGACACTGTTAAGCCGATAACTTAAGCGTGGTCAACAACTGTTCTTGTGATATGACCTAATTCTGTTCATACTGACCTATTTACATTGAAAAAAAGAGACGATTCACCGTAGACGAGAGGCGCTAATCATATTTTAAAGAACCGGGAATTCTTCCCTTCTCGTTTTATTCTCACTTCCACCTCTAGATCGGTCACAATAAGAATATTTAGATCTGAAAATTTAGATTAAACTTTTGCTTGCGTACGCGGTGACCACCGAAGCAGGAAGAAGGAAGTAAGGAGAAACCGAAACAAGGAACCAGAACAGAAACTGTCATTTCAAATTAGAGTAATCGTGAACACAGTCGGTAACTTATCCTAGAGACTAGCGCGGGTAATTAATTTTACATAGGTGTCTGTTCGCTATTTGTTGTTAGCTTTTCGACCGAGCCGCGTGGAAGGAGTTGATCACTGTGGTGTCAAAGATGAGAATTTGATGTTGTAGTATATACACCTTATTTATTCATTGTTTATTTACATCTATACATATATATACAAAGGTGGTCAGTTATTTGGTTACCACGCGAGGGAAGGGATTGTCGTGGTCTTATTGCACCGCGGTGGAGGCTGCAGCGATGATGTGCGGTGACGAATCCGTTTGGTCCTCGGTGGCGGCGTGTAACGGCTTTCTGGAGAGCTAGGCGGCGTTGGGGGACGGCGATTCTCCGGTCCGGTCATTGGTAGTGACGATTCCCACTCGCTGTCAGATGGTGTTGTTTGCGTCGCCGTTGACACTAGGTGGGTGGTGATTCCACGAATGGAGAGACCGCTGCCAGGATGCTGCTGTAGTAGCTCGGAGAAGTGACCCTGGCTCGTCGGATGTCCCACAGCGACAGCTGGATGCTGGGTGGCCTTGTCAGAGGCCTTGATGACAGATCCACCGGTTGTAGCACCCAAGGAGTTGTGGGATTGAGGAAGCTTGCTCTTCTGGTTGGACTGGCTCGTGCCAGGTGAAAAGTCTCAGTCATGCAGTTGTCCAAAAAAGCCTGCGTGCTGTTCTGTAACTGTGGCGTACTGGTGACGTAGCGTAACAGTGGTGGTCGTATTGTCTGGTCAATTCCGGCGAGACCGAAGTTGTCCTGCCAATCGGTGAGATCGGTGGTCTCTTATCTCAGCCTCGGTTTCACTTCAGCAGCGGGAGACCACGTTAGCTGATTGCGGGACGCGCTCGGCTGCATGGGTGGCGTGAGCGGTGCGTGTGACGTAGTGCTTTCTTCTGTGGCGCGCGACTGGAAAGCGTGAAACGCTTGTTGCGATGCGTGAATTGTACGGCGCGCGACCGACAAGTTGGTTTCACAAGGTTGTTGTGAACAGTGTCACTCAAATTCTCCACATCTTGTCTTAGATTGACAGAAGTAGTGTGACTCACAATATTGCACATTTCTAAAATTATTCTCTTATAATAACGTGGTTTTTCATGGAGAATTCTTACATCATTATAATCAAATTGGTGATTGAATTGTACCATATGTTTCGTTAGAGCCGTATGGTGGTCGTCAGATTCTTTGATGTTGTTCTTATGTTCATTTAATCTGACGGAAAGTCACCGACTAGTCTGACCGATGTATATCTTGTTACAATTTTTGATTGGAATTTTGTACACTAAATTTGAATGTTTATCTCAAAGAAACGCATCTTTACCTGAATTAAATGAGTGAGAGAGACCGCTGCTGCCGTCTCCCACCCCAAGCGCTGAGACAGAGAGAGAGAGCGCGCGCACACGCTGGAATAGAGAGAGAGAGAGAGAGGGAGATCGCGCGCACTATAGCAAACGAGCACTATAGCCAAAAAGTGTCGGTTTTTTGGTGTCGTTTTTTTCCGCCTAGCCCCTACGGTGAACGAGCGATAAGGAACTTCGTTCCAAAACTGATCACAAATCATTTGAGTTTTTTCCGACGAATTTGGTGTTGTATTTCTTGAAAGTTCTATTCAACGACTCAAATAATCCTGAATCATGAACTTCCGTTTCCAGTTGGATGTGAGTAAAAGGTGTGCGAGAGAGTGGGAATAATAGAGGGAAAGTAAGTGGGACAGCAAGATCGGGTAGGGAGCGCGATAGAGTGGGAAAGGTGAGCGAGCGAGGAGAAGGGCAACGCCGTAAGGAGGAATAGGAGGGTGGGAGAAAAAAGGGAAGGGCAGGTAGAGGTAGGACGGGAAGATTTGAGGTGAGGTAAAGAGAATGAGGTGATGACAAGGGGTAACAGTAGTAGAGAAGAAAAAGGGACGACATCTAGGGAGGACGAAAGGGGTGAGAGTGGAGATAGGTGAGTGACAGGCAGGAAAGATGGGGAGCGGCAGAGCGAAGTAGCATAGGTGAGGCGGGCGGTCAGAAAAAAGGGGCGAACAGCGTAGAAGAGGAGAAACGAAAGGTAGAATAGGTAAGGTAGCATTTCTTGGCAGGGAGAGGAGTCACAGTTTAGGCTCAGTGATGACGGTGACATAATTATGGAAGAGAATGCGGGAGGATGTAGGGGTGAAAGAAGTAGATGAGATAGAAAAAATGGAAAGGGTTTGTGTGCAAAGTATAAGAGTGCAAAGGTCGCCCAAGGGCAAGAGTGGGGAGGAAGAGAAAGAAGAAGAAGGGAGCATACAGGACCTGTTGAGGGTGATTAGAGAAGAGTTGAAGATAGGGTTAGAAAAAGTTAAAGGGCAGGAAAGGGGATCAAGGGAAGAAATGGAAAAGATTAATGGGGAAATGAATAGAAGAGAAGAGCTATGTGAAGTAGAGAGAAGGGAGATGAAGGAAGCAGTAAAGGGGCATGGGTAAAAGACTAGAGGCAGTAGAAAAGCGGGGAGGGGGGAAAATAGAAAACGTAGAAAAATGATTGGCAGAAATAGAGAGGGGGCGCATGAAATGCGCGGAGAAGCGACAAGAGGGGAGGGTGGGGGGGGGGGGGCAGGCGTGGTAAAGATAGCAATGGATAGGATAAGAGAGGGAGAGTGAGTTTTAGAGAGGAAAGAAAGGGCGGAGCCGCGGAGGAGTATAGTAGTGAGAAAAGCCAAAACAGAGAAAGCAAAGGAAAAAGAAGGGTCACAAAATATTATGCAGGTAATAGGGGTAAAGGTGGAGATAAAAGAGATGTGGCAGGTGGGCGCGAATGTGGGGGGGGGGGGGGGGGTTGGGAGGGAGAAAAGGGGATATGGATAGCAAGGCTAGGGAGCAGGGAGCAAGGAGCAAAGGAGGCAGATAATAGAAAAGAAACGTCTATCAAGAGTAAGGGAAAAGAGAATAGAGGAGGACCTCACCTGGGCGGAAGGAAAAATGTAATGGAAATTGAGGGACATAGCAGCGCTTGAGGAGGGATGGGGAAACAGAGTTAGAGTAGGGTACGGAGGAGTATTAGTAGAATGGAAAATGTGGAAATGGGATGAGATAGGAGAGGTGCTTAGGGATAGGGTGGGTACGGAGGGGGGCGGAGGGGAAACGAAAAGTGATAATGACAGGATTTCAAGCGCAGAAAGGCAAGAGGGTAATAAAGCGGGGCAGGCGAAAAAGGACAAGGATTTCTAGAGGGGTCTAAGAGAGTGGGACGTGATGTTTTTAATGGAAGCGTGAATAGAGAAGAAGGGATGAGAAAGGATCAGGAATAAGCTACCAGTAGGATATGAATGGGAAGTGCAGTGTGCGGTGAGAAGAAACAGGAAAGGAAGAGCAATGGGGGGAATGCTGTCAGGAGTAAGAAAGGAATTAGTGAAAGGGTGGGAAGGCAGGCTGAACTGAAGGAGGAGATTGCGAGGAGAAAAAAATAGTGAGAGGGGGGGGGGGGGAGTAGAAAGTACTAGGGGTAAACGTAAACGGGTATTTGAAAACTAAATTAGGGGAATTGAGGGAACGGGTAGAAGAGGCAGAAGTAGGACTACGACAAAGGTGCTAGTGGGTAGTGACTTTACTGCCCGGACGGGGCAAGAGGGGGTAGGATGTTCGGGCGAAATGAGGAAAAAGTAAAAATAGCAAGTCAAAGGACAGAAAAATACACCCGGAAGGTAGGGAGCTGTTGCAATTTTTAGAAGAGATGGGCTGATCAGTAATGAATCAGGATATAGAGGGAGATGAGCAGGGGGAATTACGTATGTGGGAGGGGCAGGAGAGACGGTGATAGATTATGCTATGTGAGGAAATGAGATTACGGAAACTGTAAAAAGGCTGAAGATTGGGGTTAGAGTGGATTCAGATCACCACCCAGTGATAGTGTAGATGGGGGAGGGGGGCAGAGTCTAGGGAAAGAAAGGAAAAAAGGAAAAGGGGAGTTTGTGAAAGGGTCTGGACAGAGGAGGGCAGGCAGAGGTTTAAAAGAGAGAGAAAATGGGAGAGGATAGGAAAAGCGGCAGTAGATAAAGAGATAGAGGAAAGGCTAAGGGAGTTTAGGGGAGCAGTCGAAGCAGGAGGTAGAAAGGGTAAAGCGAAAGGGGGTTAGTAGGATGAGGAATGTAGGCGAAAGAAAGCAGACGCTAGGCGAAGTTTAAGAAATTGGAGAAAGAGGGAGGTAGAGGGAAAAAAATATAGAAAGGAGAGAAGGGTACATAATAGATTACGTGACAAAAAGAAAAGGAAAGAAAATTTCGATTTCATAAAAGAAGCAGCAGGACTTCCGTTTCCGGTAACGTAGTTTACAGTTGAAAGGTAAACCAGTGCAATTTTGTTCTTAAGTCTTGGAGGTTTGGGTGTAAGAATTAGGGAAGTGTTCGGGAATAGGTGAAAGAGAACAGCTGAAAGTTCAAGTGAAATAAATAAAAGAGGAGGGAGGAATAGAATTAAAGTGAGTGTTGAGGTATAAAGTAGAGGTGGTAGTTAGGAGGTTAGATTACGGCGCGGCGGTGAGTGGCGGAGAGGTAAAGGGGGCAGGTGAGAAAATAACAGTAGTGCCAGGGGGCGGTGAGTAGATGGGCAAAGTGGTAACGGCGGTGGGTAAAGTAGGTAGTAAGTGTAGACATTAGAGTATGTCGTATGGTAAGGAGGTGGATCAGGTGGGAAATTGCAAAGGCTAGTGATAGTTAGAGCGGCTAGCACAGGTGATGTAAGTGAAGCGGCAGGAAAAAGTGAGAGGAAGGAGAGAGGGGTAGAGGGGGAAGTGAAAGTAGCGGGAGACCTAGAAGAGGAAGAGGTTTTTGAAAGGAGTGAGATTGTGGTGAGGTCGCCAGAGTGAAAGGAAAAAATAATAAGAATTTTCATAAGGCTAGGGGAGATAGATGGTAGGATAAAAGAGGAATGTGGAAAGGTAGGAAATAGGGTGAATATACTAAGAGAAGAGGGAAAGAGAAAGAGAGAGGAGTTGAAAAAGATCTGGGAGGAGGAGAAAAAAGCGTTGAGGGATAGATTAGAAAAGATGGTGAAAAGGCTGGAAAAGTTAGAATTTGACGCCGCAGAAAAAAGTAGGGAAAAGGGAGATGGTGTTAGGACAGGGATGGAGGTGATGGATTAAAAAAATGAAAGAAGAATTAGGAAATTAGAAATAGGAATGGAAAAGAAGGAAAGGGAGGAGAGAAGAAAGAATGTTATAGTTGAAGGAGTGGAAATGAAAACCGGGGTAAGGTGGGAAAATGAAATTTGAAGGCTTTGAGAAAAAATAGGAGTTTTAGGGGGTGGTAAAAGTATGAAAAAAATTGGAACGGTGAATAGAGAAGGGAGGGTGATGGTTTTTATTGAGTTGGAGGGACTAGAGAAGAAAAGAGAGGTGATGTTGGCGAAAAATAGGGTAAGAGGGGAGAAGGTAAGAATTGAGGACGACCTGACGAGAGAGGAAAGGAGAATTAAGAAAGTGATTGTGGAGGCGGCAATGAAAGCGAGAGGAGAGGGGAAAGATGTGGGTGAATGAGAAAGCGAGGTTGCGGAATGAAGCAGGAGATTGGAGAGTACAGCAGGGAAACAAATAAGGGGGGGAAAAGAAGAAAAAGAGGACAGAGAAGGATAGGAAAGAGAGAGATAAACGAGAGTATGAGAGTGAGAGAAAATATAGGATAGGTTTTTGGAATATGGCGGAGTTGAGGAACAAGGGAAAAGACTTCTGGGAAGGGTAAAAAGATTGGGATGTTGCAATATTAGTGGAGACATGGGTGGATAAGAAGAAATGGGCGGAGTTAAGGGAGAGTTGGAAAAGAAGTTTCAAATGGGATATACAGGAAGCGATCATACCAAAAGGGAGGGGAAGGGCACAGGGGGGTATAGCACTAGGGATAAAGAAGGATACTAAAGTAGGTAAAATAGGAAAGTGGGATACTGACGGATGGGTAAAAAGAGAAGTTAAACTAGGAAAAGAATGGTGGTGTATAGTAGGGGTATATGTGAATGAGGATTTGGAGAGAAAGAACGAGTTAGTGAGGTGATGGATGGAGGAAGGTAATGAGGATGAAATAGTGTTAATAAGGGAAGATTTTAATATTAGGACAGGGACAGAAAGAGGGGTAGAATATAATGAACAGGACGAAGGAAGTAGAAAGGCGAAGGATAAAGTACTAAATAAGGGAGGGAAAGAGTTATGTAAGTTCATCAATGAAAGAGGGTAGGCAATAGCGAACGGGTGTGTGAGCGGGGTCGAAGAAGGGGAATGGACATTTGTAGGGGGAAGGGGATGTTCAGTTATAGATCTCGTATTGATTGATGAAAGAATTAAAAAAAGTATAGTGGATTTGAGAGTAGAGGAAAGGACTGAATCAGATCATATGCCAGTTGTAGTTAGGGTAGAAGTCAGCGGGTCTAAAGGTTGGAGGAGCAAGGCAGGAAGATGGGGGGGGGGGGGGGGTATAGGAAGAGAAGTGTGGACGGAAGAGGGGGCACAGAAGTGCGGCGGAGATATGGGGGTGCAGGGAATGGACAAGGATCGAGGCGGTGCAGGACAGGTATGTGAGATGGACGTTAGGTGTGGAATGGCGAACACCGGGGTATTTAGCCAGGGAGGAGTTACAGAGGGAGAAGCTGGGAAATAAAGCAGGCAGAAGGGCATGGAGTTTTGAAAGGAAGCTGGAGAAGGGAGAGGAAAGCGAGTTAGCTAGGAAATGCTGGGAAGAAGTAAGGGGCAGGGCAGGGGAGGGGAAGCAGAGATCGAGATGAGAAAGGGAAAGGAAAAGTTTCTTCGTGGAAAAGGGAGCAGATCACAGGGGGGTAGTAGAGAGGAGGGAGAGAGGGGAGCTGAAATTTAGGGAGAAAGAGGAAAGAGAAAGAGGGAAGAGCAGAGGAAAGAAAGATGGGAGTAGAAAGGGAATCTAGGTACAGTAGATGGTACAGGTGGGTAAAAGGAGAGGGGATACCAAGGTATTTAGAAAAGGGGTAGGGAGAAGCAGGTGGACAAAGATCGCTAGATTCAGGTGAGGGAGCGAGATTAGGGAAGCAATGTACTGGGAGGCAGAGGAAAAGAGAAGGTGTAGGGTATGTGGGTGGGAGGAGGAAACGAAGAAGCACGTTTGGGAGAGGTGTGTAGGTTGGGATAGGATAGTTTCAGTTTTGTTTAACCATAGACACCGATTGGTATCAAAAACTGGCATGGCCATAAAGATATTCAAATTACAATTTACATCATTCGAAATCCTACAAGAAAAGCACCATTATCAATCTGGTAAATCAGGGTATAAAACTTGCAAATGATTGCTATCATGACAAAAATCTTAAAAGGATGAAAGAATTTCTTTTCGAAAATAATTATCCATGCATATTATTACATAAAACTATAACATTCAGACGCCGTTCCATACTTGAAGGAGACAACAACAACGAAGATAATCAAACTGATAACAACGATTTGTTTAGTTTCGTGTCAATTCCCTATGTTTCAGGATTATTTGAGTCGTTAAATAGAACTTTTGAGTAATACAATATCAAATTTGCGGGAAAAAATTAAATGATTTGCGGTCAGTTTTTGATTCGGGAAAAGATGCGTTACTTAGAGATAAACATTTAAATTTGGTGTACAAAATTCCAATCAAAAATTGTAACAAGCCATACATCGGGGTCAGACTAGTCGGTTACTTTCCGTCGGATTAAATGAACATAAGAACAATATCAAAGAATCTGACGACCACCATACGGCTCTAACGAAACATGTTACAATTCAATCACCAATTTGATGATGATAATGTAAGAATTCTTCATGAAGCACCTCGTTATTATAACCAAATAATTTTAGAAATGTGCGATATTGTGAGTCACACTGCTTCTGTCAATCTAAGACAAGCCGCGGAGAATTTGAGTGACACCTATGTAAAATTAATTATCGGCGCTAGTCTCTAGGATAAGTTAGATAAGTTATTTGAAATGACTGTTTCTGTTCTGGTTCCCTGTTTCGGTTTCTCCTTACTTCCTCCTTTTTGCTTCGGCGGTCACCGCGTACGCAGGCAAAAGTGAATCTCAATTTTGCAGATCTAAATATTCTTATTGTGACAGATCAAGAGGTGGAAAGTGAGAACAAAACGAGAGGGGAAGAATTCCCGGTTCCTTAAAATATGATCAGCGCATCTCATCCACGGTGAATCGTCTCTTTTTTCAATGTGAATAGGTCAGTATGAACAGAATTAGGTCATATCACAAAAAAGTTGTTTGATCCCGCTTGACTTATCGGCTTAACAGTGTCAAATACCGTTATACGATACTATATTTTGGTTTTTTTCTCGGTTGTTTAAGGTATTATTATAATGAAATTTCGTATGTGATTTCTGTCCAAGGACCCTCGTCGTTGGTTTAAATTCAATGTTGAATGTTAAACAAATTGGAGTGAAGAATGAAAATCGCATTCTTTTCCCACGATAGGACTGCTGATGTGTAACATTAACCACTCCAAATTCCTTTCCTACGGTAGGACTGCTGATGTGTAACATCAACCACCCCTACATTCCTTTTCCACGTTATCAACCACGCGACATTCCAAAATTAATGGTTCTGAGAATTGTTTTCCACTTACTCGGATGCCGGTTTGATATCAACCACGTGACATTCTTTTTGGCTTGTAACTGTCATGTGAACTCAACGATGAATTTTCAACGGGTTCAGTCAAGGTCAGAGTGCAAGGTCGACCAATAGCCGCGGTACATTCAGAGCCATGGATCTGCGGTGTTGAGTTACTATCGCACTGGGAATGCTAAAAGGTGCGCGCGCATACACAACATACGTAAAGCTGCCCTATGAAAAGGAAGCTCATCACTGCAAACGATCATTAAGTCTCAACTTGTCAAGTATACGTGAGGAAAAAGCTCAAGACCGAATACGCGGAGTGTTTGAGATTGATCGATATTATGGAATCAGCGTACAAAATCTTGGACTAATCATCCTCAATAGCAGAGATTCAGAAATGGATAAAATTTGGAAGTCAAAATATTCGGCTTCTGAACAAAATTTTGCAAAAGGCTTCATCGATTGGAAAAAAGATGAGAATTATCACAACGATCGGACTCTTGAAAGCGCTCGGGGAAGAATTCAAAGGTCTCCAGAAAACGGGTGAAGGTACGCGGAAAGTAAGAAGAAGCGATCAAGTTCACTGGGAAGATTTGGAATCAGCTTTCGAGGGGATAATTCGAACTGGGTCCATGGTCAATTTGAAGCATGAAGATATGGAGAGATTTCTAGAAGACGCAAAGGTACTAGCTGTGACGAGACTAAAAAACGCTTTGAAGAAAGACGAGCTTGAAAGCCAACGTTATCCTGGCTTGTAAATTTGAAGTTAGAAAAGATGATCACACGGTGAAAGAGATCAAATTTTTCAATACGAGAAATGAAATCATCCTCCAGACAACAGGTATCAACGAATGGTTTATCGAAAATGCGACGAAGCGTTTGTTGAAAAAGGTGGAAGATTTCCAGGAAAAGGATTCAGGCTCGTCGCTGACTGAAATAATCAATTTGACCGTGAATATCAACAAGTACGTGCCATAACGGGGCGGTGTGTTCACATACACCCCGTTATCTAAGCATATCAGTGATAAGAAGGCTGTGGTAAACATCAGAAACAACGACTCTTACTGCTTTCTTTGGTCGGTTACCGCAGCTCTGTTCCCAGCCGACAACAACAATCCGAACGCGACCAGCTCGTATCGGCATTTCAGCTCAGTGCTACGGTATGATGGTATAAAGTTTCCTATGTCTCTAGACAAAAACACCATTTCAAAATTTGTGTCTCTAAGATGCGACATTCATACAATACCCAACGCACTCTGTGCAGCACAAAACGTTTTGATACTTCAAAATTGGCTACAAAATCATCATACTGTTCGGATGGCGAGCGTGTACAATTTGTGTTACTGCGCAGAAGCGTCTACAAGAACGGTCCCGCATTCCTGGCGAATGTATCATCCTGGTTATGATACTGTTGAATAGAATTATTGTACTATCGTTGTGAAGTAATTGTCAACTGTAAACTAAAAATTGTACTCAATTAAACTGTTTTTTAAAGAATATTCATGAAACAATTTTACACCTTCACCTTCACCTTAGCTCTTAAGAGAGAATTTTTTTCAATACAAAGCTTATGTAATATTCAACCTTGCTCTCCATCCTTGACCGAACTGTACTCAAACCGAGTTATGTTTTGCATTTCTAGAGCGATAGTAACCCAACACCGCAGATCCTTGGCTCTGAATGTATACTACCGCAGCTATCGGTCGATCTTGCATTCTGGTCTTGACTGAACCCGTCCAAATTCATCGTCAAGTTCACATGACAGTTACAAGCCAAAAAAATGTCACTTGGTTGATATCAAACCGGCATCTGAGTAAGTGAAAAAAAATTCTCAGAACCAATAATTTTGAAATGTCGCGTGGTTGATAACGTGGGAAAGGAATGTGTGGTGGTTGATGTTACACATCAGCGATATCCGAGTGGATAAAAAACAATTCTCGGAACTATTAATTTTGCAATGTCACGTGGTTGATAACGTGAGAAAAGAATGTGGGGGTGGTTGATGTTACACACCAGCAGTCCTACCGTGGGAAAGGAATTTGGAGTGGTTAATGTTACACATCAGCAGTCCTATCGTGGGAAAAGAATGCGGGACGATAAAAAAGTTCTCGCCCCCGCTGCACCCTCTACCGTCGGCAGACGAGGACTACATAAAGACTTTGACTTTCAGTCGGTAAGATTGTCGGTAAAACAGCACGATTTTGACCTTTGACCGATAAGAATTGTTAGTAAAGCAGTGCGATTCTTACCGTCGACCAATACAACTGTGGGTAAGGTTGCATGGTTTTGACCTCAAGTCGGTACGGCAGACTGTGACGTCATCGCGGTAAAGGGTTTGAGTCTGGGGAGAATGCCGGTAAGTGTCGGTAACAGGAATCTGTAAGTAGAACCCCCATTGCTATACTACTATTCACAAAGTGGTTTCGTGCAGCCAGGTATCACCTGACTCATCATAAGTTAAGTGTATCAAAGTGTCAATAGAGGCAAAAAAGGTTTGTACACCATGAAACATGGTATCAAGATGCGAAACAAGGCGTATAAGATCCATTAGTTGTTCATCGTTGAGCTGCCTCTCAATGTTGTGATGTATATGCGGCGCATATTTGGTAAATCAGATCCCGGAAACATTACATGGTGTGACCTGGCTCTGGTCTTAGCGGTAAGTCAAAAATTTTGGGTACCATGGTCTGGGAAAAAAAAATATTCGAGTTAATTTGAAAGATGAGTACGTTGAAACATGACATTCATCATAAAAAAGGTATATTGGAAAAATTTTAAGATGTTTCAGTAGTTGAGAAATGTCAAGGTCCGAAAAGAATTCCAAAGCTATTGAGCTGAGTTTGGAGATTTGTGAGTAGTTGTAAATGTTTTTTTTAATCACCTGAAGTTTCCTAAGTAATTCGAAAGATATCTAATTCTTCTCAACAAAAGAAGTGAAAGAGTGTGATAAATTGAAAAATTCACATCGGGTAGCAATTAGTACATGAACTGCCGTGTTCTCCTCTCGAAAAGTGTAACCGAAGGTACAATACTACCGTGAATATCCGATTCTCGATGTTTTCCAGTCTCGTTTTCCGAAAGATGGATTTGACGGTGATGGTTAAAGTCTGAAACGAATCCAAAAGTTATCAAGCTGAGTTTGGAGATTTGAAGATTTGTGAGTAGTTGAAAATTTTTTTCAAATCACTTGACGTTTCCTAAGTAGTTAGAAATGAATGTAATTTTTTTCAAAAAAATGATGTAAAGAAGTGTGATTAATTGGAAAATGATGAAAAATTCACATCAGGTAACAATTGGTGTGAAGACTTACCGTTTCCTTTCTGGTAAAGTATATCCGAAAGCCCAAGACACTTCACATCACTTGAGTTTGGCTGCCAATGAGCTGGTCCAGGACTGCAGTCTTATATGTATAATGAACCCCTATGTTGATGTTTTGTAAACGTAAAAATGCGATATCGTAGGGTGGTCCCCGTGTTCGCCGAATGTCATTATCTCGATTCATGTAATTCTTCTAATGAGTACCGTTCTACGCACACGGACGGCTTCGCGTGCACACACAAACATACGTACAGCTGCCCTATAAAAAGGACGCTCATCACGGCAAATAATCGTTCGGTATCAACTTGTCAAGTATACGTGAGGAAAAAGCTGAAGATGGAATTGTTGGCTGTATTCAGGCCGTTCACCGATAAAAACAGAGTCCTTTGTTTTATGCATTTGTTCTACGATATCTTTTATGTTTCTTCGTATGTTATTATTCTCAGAGTCTCCATCTCGTACACGTCTGTTCTCTCTGAATAAATTCATCCTTTCCTTTCTAATAATCCAATAATAGGGAATAAAATTGACGCGTCAAAAACATGACACATCTATTGAATGATCAGACATTACTCTGAATCACTTACTAATAATCTCATAGAACTAAAGACGTCAAATGAAAATTATTAACAAACAGGGAAATTGTATAAAGTTAGTATACCACAGTACGGATTTTGGTTAGTACATCATGCTTTTATATTTAGTAGGTCTTGATGCTTATTCATAAAGGGTTTGTATCACCCTCTACACCTATACATATGACTATCAACATAGAATAAACATTGTTAGCAAAAATAGGAATTGCACAAAGTCAGCAGTATATCACAAGCAGTATATCACAGTACGGATTTTTATTACTAAATTCGTCTCATATAGTAAGCAAAACTTCGAAGTATTATCAAGCGCTTATTAACAAAGCGTTTGTATCTTCTCTTCGATCAATGTTGCTTCTTTTGCAGCATCTTCAAACACCTTTTGTTTCTTTGCAGATAACTCGTTCACCCTAATCGCAGCTCTTCTTCTCTCCTGTAATGCAATCTTTTCGGCATCTGCCTCAGTGCGGCGTTTCTCCAATTCATCAATACTTGCGGTGAGCGTTTCTATCACTAAGAATGAGTGGTTTTTTGTAATGGGAACCGATTCCAATCTTTTATTGGTGATAATAGCATCGTATATTTTCCTATGTGCGATCAGTGATTCTTCGGCAAGATTTTCGACGAGACAGTCCTTGTTTACTGAAAATCTTCTCTCTAGTGTTGCATTCCCACGCGAAAGAATGAAAATCATTTTTAGAAAGGATGATAGTTCTTCCGGAACCTCAGATTCGCCGAACACTGTACAGAACCAAAAATTGTCTACTCTTTCATCTCCGGAAAATGTCTTCAAAGCTTCGACAAAGTGACTGGCAGCGCATAAGTCTTTGAACTGTCACTGTACTCTGTCTGCGACAATACCAGATAGCCATTTATGTTCTACAATCATTTCTAATGTGGTTACCAGATATTTATCTCGAATAGTAGACTATCCAGAATTTTGAGGATCAAGAAAAGAAATAACTTTCGTAAGTTTACATTTGAGGGGTAAACGTTGCATTAATTTCTGGCATAGTGTTACCATTGCGTTGCAGCAATCCCGGCGAAAATCGCCAAGGTCACGATCCTTTAAGCCATCAGTACTGCGGAAAGTGTCTCGTGTTGCGAAACCCAAATCAATTTCTTCATATCCAATAAGGTTTTCGTTGTCAGAAAGGTCCACTTTCGATAAGTCTTTATCAGTGTCAATAATTTCTGCTTTCACAAATCTCGTCATTACAGTCTGCATCGTTGCGATTAGAGACCCATAGAGTAACGGTACCTGCGGTGTATCAGATTGCAATTTTCGCAAAAATGGTTCAACGTCCGATGCCGATGACTGAAAAAGACTTAGTTTTGGACCCAGCATCTTATCTTCTATAGCTGTCGCGATGATTTTGAAACTGTTGCAGATGGACGTCCGTTTGTTCTTTGTAACGGCATCGACGTATTTTATAATATTTGAAAGGATTGATATATGTAGCTCTTTCAGCTACCTTGGCGTTTTCGAGCCATCTTATCGCGCAAAGTTTTAAAGGGAAGGTTTTAGACCCCGAGTGATGAGTGTAATCCGCGCGTCGAGCTGGCACACGATTAAATAAATTCTATAGCGCTCTAAGACAATCAACTAGCTTTCGATCAGTCGCATTCATCCCTTTTTTGAATGCGTTGTGTAATGCATGGAGCCCACAACTTCCAATCTGCACTAACGTAGGGTCATCAGGGTAACCTTGCAAATAAGTCTGCAGATCCTTGTGGAACTTCAGGTTCACGTTGGGGCCATCCATGGACACCTGCAACGGTTTCTTTATGTTGATTCCACTCAAAGTCTCAGTGAATGCTTGCAGCAAATCTGCAGCCATTGCATGTCCGAGAAACGATGAGCCAAAATATCGCACACATACTTTACTAGACTTGGAGTTCCAAAATCGTACAGAGATTTTCATTTGTCCTTTATGTGCCGTTTTGTTGTACGATTCATCACACCCGACGACTGTATGAGAGCAATTGGTGATCATGTCGAATAGTTGTTTTTGGAAGAATGGCGCATTTCCATACAAGAGCGTATACCCAATTTTAGTTCGTCCGAGTTGTACTTTATTCGCGATTTCTGAGTCAGGAAACAGAGATTTTAACACAGGTACCATAGATGCGCTACTGCGATCAGAGTGACGGTACATGATCACGTGTAAACACCAAATAATTTCAGCTATCGTGACTTATTCATTCATAACAAATGGCTGAAGTCCTCGCGGTTGTGGTTGTCCATAATTTGTTTGTGACGCCGGTCAATGTCCACTGTCTTTGGTTGGTGTAATGACTGAAGCAAGTTCTGAAGAATTTAGTGATGACGGTCCAGTCGCATCAAGTGGATATTTCGAATTCTTCGATCCACTATTATGTCTTGTTGCGTCATTTTTTCGAAAAAACACTTTTAAACTCGCAGATTTTGTTATGATCGAAACAGCAGACGTATGTTTCCGCCCACGCATGTGACTCGTTACTGACTGTTTTTCCATATTTCTAAGAGAAAATGATGTGCGGCATCTTGAACAATAGGCGGAATAAGGGTCTTTTTCGACTCGTCGTAACCAGGAAGAAAATGCAGGATCCAGAAGCCACATTTCATTGGAAGTAGTTTTTCCCGCTTTGGAATACATTGTATCTGAAAATAAGTCTATGCATTGCATGGTATACACGCTGTGAAACGTACTACAACATTGTACTCACTAGAGAATTTTGATCCAGAAAATCAATTCATACTCCGGTGTTGAATATGCAGTTATTCTACATTTCTTTCATAATACAATATACAAATGAATTATTCTGAGATAAAAACATGTTAAAACCAAAACAAATTATAAGTGGATTTTCTGGAACAAAAAATGTATCAATATGTAACAATACGGTATACGTAAAATGATTGTGAGCTGCTCTCTTTACACTTTGATTTGTTCGAAGAAATTACGGTGAAAAGCATTTCAAAATAAATAATGAAAGAATGGAAAATCAGAAAAAATCGCCCCGTGTCCCAAGACCAAATTTACACAGCACTGAGAGAATACAAATACCTATATGTCTGTGAATTATTTCAGATTGAAAAAAAACCTTTTCCAAAACCTCGAATTGTTTTCGAAAGTTGAGAAGCTTTTATATTCAAGCCAAAAGGATCGAGTAGACTATTTTTTTCTTACGATTTCCTTCTTCGCAAAGAAAATGAGACCAAGCCAGTTCCCGTACGAAAAAAGTAGCCGGAGTTATGAATTTTTGAAAAAACGAATGTGCCATTATGCGGAAATATTGAAAATTTTATTAACTCCGTTATCCAAACCTCAACTTTTATTTTTTGTTGTGTACGCGTTTTTCGTGTTTCATTCGGAACATAGAATGTTTGAATTACGGTGCGACGGAGAACCGCGCGCAATTACAATGTTGCCAGCAAGCGTTTGGTCAAACGTTCAAATATTACGTAACATATACATTCACATGTTTCATTATTTGTTATTTAGACATTTAATACATGAAAAAGTTTAAACCACATATTAAATGTTTATAAATGTTATTAGATAATATGTATGTATATTATTTAACAACATTTATGAATATTACATATACTTGAATAATCGGTAAAATGGCGTCGGATTACCCAACTTACTTCGACAGTGACACCTACCGCTCACTTTTTGAATTCACGAGCTTACGGAAACTAATCAAATGCATAGCGAGAATTAATAATGAGGGTAATTATCGTAGTCTTAATATCGGTAACGGGTATTGATTTTTAAGCTGTAAACGTTACTCAAGAGACCATTAGAACCTCGATGAGAACGCATGCATTTGTGCATGGGTTTTCGGATTCCGTAATCCCGCCATTTGAATTAGAGCTGTACAGTAACTTCGATAACAAATGCAATAAAATGTAGACGAAAGTAGTAATTATATATGTACAAACCATGTGTTGAGTAATTTTCCGTTGAATCGAGCATCGAGAATGCCGGTATTTTGATCACTGAACTTTAAAACAACTGAGAGTATCACTACGGTGATGGCGTTTTAGCCGAGAGAGAGATAGCTCAAAGGAGAATGCTGTCTGTTTCTACCAGTCACTGCGTATGCGTGGGACAGTCTAAGTCAAACGCGGGCGAAGGAAAAGACTGTACCGATCCGATAGACAGCACTTCACCTTCAAGCCAGCCGTATACCGAGCAATGCAGTTCTGTAGAATATATTATATAGAACATTTATAGTCTAGTCAACAAGTGTGATTCCTGCGAAAAATCGTTCCAAGTCTCCTAAAAATATGAGTGATAGCTCATTCGATTCGAAATGCGATTCTGAGAGAGACTTTCTTTCATTTTCCCCGCCGATAAAAATTGCAATTGTTATTAATAAACAACAAACAAAAAAAAACAAAGCTTCAGTTTGTGGCATTAATTCAAATAGTATAAGCGCCTTCGGAAATTTGAAAAAATATTCTCAAAGAGTAGAAAATTTCCAATGAAAAAGTGCTGACTACTGGTACTCTAACTTCAGTGGTAATAATTTTAATTTAACGTTGAAAATAGGGCACTGCGCGACCGTTACGGCATGGGCGCGCCGCGTCTGAAGACAGTATACCACTCAAAATAATTTTTTTACTGTAGTAAATATCAATTCAAAAATTCGAATAAATTATGGTGTATTCTTAACACTAGAAAGGAAACTTTCTCGTTAGAAAAACATTTTTAAATTTATTTTCCAAAAAGTTACATATTTGTTAATTGGTCATAATTTTTCGAAACTTGATTTTCATTCCAAACGGCATGAATGTTTAAATAATAGCTCTTCAAATATTTCGCTTCTTGGAGCCCCTTCTTGAATGTATACTCAACAAGACCACGTTATAAAAGTTTTTTAGAGTTGTTTATTTCGTTCATTATGATTTTTGAAAGTTGACAAAAAATGAGAATTTCCAAATTTCCATTTCCGTGGTCTTGTGAAGTACGTGTTTAAGAAAGGGCTCCAAGAAGCGAAATATTTTTAAAGCTATTATTTGAACATTTATGCAGTTTGTAATGAAAATCGAGGTTCGAAGAATTATGACGAATTACCGAATGTGTAACTTTTTGAAAAATGAACTTAAAAATTTTTTTCCAACAGGAAATTTTTCTTTTGAGAAAAGCCCTGTACAGGTTCTAGTAACTATTGCAAAAATTGATACTTTGGCTGAATGCGAGATTTCGAATAGACGTAGACATTTTCGAATCGCAAACCATTGCCGTGGGTGATGGGTGATAGAAGAGCGTTAGTTTTATCACAATTGGATGGCCTGCAAAAAATTGCTCTAACCGTATTTGGTAGCAATTTTCCATGTCGTTTTTCTATCTACCTCCTTCCACGCCGAACCATTTTATCGAAATTCGCGACAGGTAGTTTATCGGGCTGACCTTCAAATCCCATGATGCTTGGTGAACATGACAACGAGAACTAAGATTACAGTACATAAATTCATCCTTTTATAGAACGCTCGTTAGTTGTTGCTCGACTATGAGGACGTGCACACGAAAGAGGTGCGGTGGAGGTTTGCTAAATGAAATCGACAATCATCTTCCGGTTAAATTGCACGTGCCAGGATATCAGTAGTGCGGAACCGGAACGAAATTGGCCAAGAGGTTGGCACGTAGTGATCTGGGAATCAATCCACTGGACGCTGCATGTAAAGACCACGACGTTGCATATGCAAAGAATCAAGATATCGCAGCGAGAAATCTTGCTGACAGAGTGCTCACTGAGAAGGCGTAGAATCGCATCTTGGCCAAGAACGCTAGTGTGGGTGAAAAGGCGGTAGTCTGAGGACTCACCAACACCATGAAAGCTAAATCTAAACTCGAAATGGGTTTAGCTGTGAAGAGGTCGAAACTTGGAGTGGCTGCAAAGAAAAAATCTACAACAGGTGCGAAGAGTAAACAGCGAAAGAGAACAGTGAATCTTAAATCCATCATCACAGCAGCAAAGGTCGCCATGCAACCAGGTCATAAGGCCGTTGCGTAGGCGTTAGCGGGTGCTTGTGCGGCCGCGCGTGCGACTGGGAAAAATGTTCGTGTGCCTAGCGTTATAGCTGTGCCTGATGAAATGGGCGGCATGTTGCGGTTCCTCATTCCAATTCTGGCTGGTCCACAGTGCGGCCAAAGGTCCCTTTATGCGGCCAAAAGTCGAAAGAAAAAGTTTTTAGTTGGGGATATTTTGTCATTGGCTTGGCTGAAGGAGTCCCCTAGGAGTCGGAAAACATTCATAGTAAGGTCCCTTGCCTCAAATCCCCCCCATAATCTCAGTCTGAATATGGCCTTCGCCCGAACGCTACACGACGGTTAGGAAAGTGCGACTGGCGACGCGTCGGATAAACAGGCGTCAAATTTTTGTTTTTAAAGCGATTTCAACAAAACAAAATGGATTCTACAGCTGAAGGTGAGTAAAATGAGTGAAAAAAATTCTGAATATAAATTCCTGAATAGTACATTCTTAGAAGGAAATATGTAAGGACTATTTTTCGGTTATTTTTCTCGAATTGAATGAATTTGATTGAGTGAATACGTTTTTATCTTACTACATCTTGCTCTCTAAGTCATTTGAGGTTTTAGGTAAAAGTATTATGTACTAATTAAAATCAATTTCAGCTGCCCGTTGCTGCCCGTTCACTTTTTGTGCACTGTATTACAAAAAAAAGTAAGATATTCGTTTTAACGATCACAGTAATATATGAAAAACAAAATGAAATAAAGCATAGAATTCAAAAACTAAAGTGAAAAACAAAGATAAAAGTGAGCCCTCAAAAGAAAACACATCCATACAGTAAATCAAAAGAATATGAGAAAGAGAGAGGGGGTTATACGCAGCTGCGATGTTGACACGTCAAAAGCTGGTAGTGGTACCTCAAATGACGGAAACACCGTTCGAGGTTTTTTTGAAAACTACAAAGAAGCTGCACAAATAACAGGAGTTGACGAAGATATTACATATCGTTTTGATATTATATTGCAAACTATTGCATGTGGTCATGCTATTGATGATAACAATTTTTGGCAGTATGCAGTAAAATTAGCTAAAGACATTGTACAACAATATCTCTGGTATTATATGCCCACATTGGTTCACAAACTTTTGATTCATGGCCCCGAAATAATAAAACATTCGGTGTTACCGATCGGTCAAATGTCCGAAGATGCGCAGGAAACCTGTAATAAATTTTTCAAGATCTACCGCATGAATTTCGCTAGAAAACGTTACCATCAAAAAACGTTGGAGGATGTTTTCAAACGATTTTTGATTGCGTCTGATCCACAAATCTCCAGCTGTCGGAGATTACCCATGAAACCACTAAAATCTTTATCTGAAGACTGTATTAATTAGTTAGCTCCTCCAACTGTGAATAATCAAACGGAACTACAATATTATGACAGTTCTTCGGCTTTAGAAACCGATACAGATATAGAAGATTGCAACTGTGACGAGATTAGCAATGCAAATTTTTTCATGTAATATTATTTTCTACACCTAACTTTTGAATATTTTATCCAATACGCTTCTGAACTCTTCATGTTTAATGTGAGTTACTATGGTAAATGTCGATAAAAATATAATGATTTTTTCAAAATTTTTTCCTGTATAACATCGCCATATTGCACCCCGCCATTTTCAAATTGTTCATTCTTAATTACATACCTTAACAATCTCAAAACAAAGACTTTTAATCAATCGCCGAATTCATTCAATTTTAATAAGTTTTTTCGTACGATATGATGCCACACTAGGTCGGCCATCTTGAATTTGCTAATTCTGATGATGAATTCATAATCAGTGACCCCAAAAACCCTCATATACCAATTTGTGGATCCTTCTCTACATTTTTCGACTTTTGGCCGCACAAAGGGGCCTTTGGCCGCACTGTGCGATCTAAGCGCTACTGGGGCTCTAGCGGGTGGTGTTGCGGGTATAGCTAAAGCGGTCGACGAAGCTAGCGTCAACAAACATTGCTTGAATGAAAGCAAATGGCACAATGCAACAATGGAGGCAATTGCGCGAGGCAAAGGGATTATACCTAAACCCCTACCGCAGCGGCATGGGTCTGTATTTACGACCGGCAGAAAACTGGCAAAGCTACCACTCCGAGGTCTCACCAGCATTGATTTTCGCAAATATGTTAAAAGTATGGAAATTTGACATCTTCGCGGCGTTTTCATGCAGAATGATCTACTGAAATCAGGACCAAATATGCGAGAATCTGCGATTATTAATCTTGACGATAAAAACGGTCCAGGGACACATTGGGTTGCGTACAAGAAAAATGGTGACCACGTTGTGTATTTCGATACTTTCGGTGATTTGAAACCGCTTAATGATTTGATGAAGTATCTCGGTGTTGGTAGAGTTAAATACATTCATAAGCGGCATCATAATATGATATTGTGATTTGCAGCCACTTGTGTCTTAAATTTCTTAGCGGACAGTTATAAAAAGACAAGTGTCACATGAGCGAGCATTAGTCATGTCGGAGTCGTTGACGTTAACACTGTCAGGCACATCCTTCGTGCTGGAGGCTCAATATTTCCCCCCAATCGAGTTATCACCGGAGAAAAACTGTTCTCGGACTCGTCGAGTTCCTGACACTCAATTCAATACCCAATATCCGTGAGACGTTCAATAAATTTCACCTGCAACGAGCGGACAACAACAGAGAGGTCATTACGATACCCACGGGAAGCTATGAAATTGAGGATATTGAAAATTTTCTGCGTAAGGAGCTACTCTCTGACATCACCCTCAGTCTAAGAGCTAATAACAATGAACTGTTCAGTGAAGTCACGTGCAATCAAGTAGTAGACTTTAAACCGAAAGATTCCATCGGCCGATTATTGGGATTCAAAGTGGCTGAGCTAGCACGAGATGTTACTGATAACTCAGAATTACCGGTGGCCGTCTTGAAGGTTATTACTTCACGCGTTGAGTGTAACATAACCACAGGGGCATACATGAACGAGCGTCGAGCTCACACGATTTACGAATTTTTCTCAACCGTTCCATCAGAATATAAGATTTTCGAAGTGCCTGCCAACGTCATTCACCTACCAATCGCCTCACAGTCGATAGATCATTTGCAGCTAAGAATAGTCGATCAAGACGAAGAGCTGATTAATTTTCGTGGCAAAACAATAACTGTGCGTTTACACGTGAAATCACTAAAATAACGGGAATCGTGTTTGAGACGAAAAAGTTGGGCCAAAGTCGTGAAAGTGAGACGTCATGGTCAAAAATCATCAGTCGCCCAGCACCTCTGACGACGCTTACACCCCCACGAGGCTGACGCCTGTAAACGTTCGGTTTCTCCAGAGCCTATGTCTTCGATTTTGTGGAAATTTTGGAAAATCAGAATTCGTGTTCGCTGTATCCTGTGCGTGTTACCATGGAGGAAATAATAAGAGTGCAGAAACCTGTGGTATTCGACGAATCGATTGCGCACTCTGAGATTCATGCTCATCAGCCGTTCGCATCATCCACCTTCCAGAACAACGATGAAATCCATATTGTTGTTCAACATCAAGACTTGTGCCCACTGCCCAGTAAAAGCTCTCTCCACATTCACGGAAAAATTACGAAGGATGATGGTGTGATTGCGGTCACGACTACGAAATTGATGAATAAGGCTGTTTGCCATTTGTTTGAAGAAGTTTACCACGAGTTGAACGGTGTGGAGATTGATCGGAATAAAAATGTTTGTATCACCAGCGTTATGAAGGGCCACTCATCCCTAATTCCGGGTCAACAATACAGTCTGGAGAATACTGGTCGAGTGGTGATACCGAACTACCTGATGCTTCTGGAAATTTCGACGTTGTTCTACCATTGAATTATATGCTCGGCTTCGTTGAAGATTGTTGTTGAGTCATCGCCAATGCCAAACACGAGTTGATTTTCACACGTTTCAACACCGGTTTGATTGCCTATAGCGCCTAACATATCTCTCTTTAGGTATTGGCATTAGTGTAATTTTGCTGTTATTCTTCATCACGTCTCACGTTTGCCATGTTCGGACAGCTCTCTGCTGCTTGTGAGATTTCTCGTGCATGTGGACTACAGGTTACAACTTTATAAGTTTCTGTGTTTTTTATGCCAAGTCACCTATTAGAGTAAAAGAGAATGCCTGCAGCTGTTGATCTCTCTGCCTTAACACGGAGCGCGCAGTCTATCTATGTAGATCTATGTTATTACGCAAGTGTGACGTTACGCTGGTCACGCGTCGCTGCTAAACAATTATACGTTAATCCTTTTTTAGTCCGGTGCCCCTACGCTACTCTATGCACCTGTCTTCTTTGTGAATTCTGGCAATGCGTCTTGCGGTTGATCAGCTGAGCACTTTACACTACATGTACGTGTAATTGATGACGTCGTGATAAGACGTTGCAACAAGAATAAATATATTCTCAATAAGGTGCTGGGAATATGTGATGGAAACGGTAGGAACATTTTGAGATACTTGAATACTTTGAGATGGCAGCAGGATTTAGGAATGTGAATTTTAAAAATGTCACTAATGGCGATACTGACGATGAGTTGCTTCATTACGTTCCTGTCGGTGGCGATAAGCGTTTTCTGGATTCTCGTAACTGCAATTGAATTACTAACTAGAAAAAACCGAAGTAATTGTGAAATTGCATCGATGAGCATACTTTAATTTAGAATATTATTAGTCGTCACTTATGTATATCATAATTGTCGGGTTGATAGCATCGCCAGCGCCGCTCGCCCACCTTTTCATTCCGCCGTTCCCCGGATGGCTCGACCCCGTACTACTGCTCGCCACGTCAAGCAGTGAGCTCTTGTGTATGTGATGCCAAAGGCAACGCATCGTGTGTCACGGATTTTCAGAGAAACATAAGAGAGTACAAAATGAACTGTGATATGAATAAGTTAACAAGAGTCCAATACAGTGGAGAGAGAGAGAGAGAGAGAGAGAGCGAGAGAGGGAGGGAGGGAGGGAGGGAGGGAGGGAGGGAGCGAGGGAGGGAGGGAGGGAGGGAGGGAGGGAGGGAGGGGAGGGAGGGAGGGAGGGAGGGAGGGAGGGAGAGGGAGGGAGGGAGGGAGGGAGGGAGAGAGAGAGAGAGAGAGAGAGAGAGAGAGAGAGAGAGAGAGAGAGAGAGAGAGAGAGAGAGAGAGAGAGAGAGAGAGAGAGAGAGAGAGAGAGAGAGAGAGAGAGAGAGAGAGAGAGAGAGAGAGAGAGAGAGAGAGAGAGAGAGAGAGAGAGAGAGAGAGAGAGAGAGAGAGAGAGAGAGAGAGGACAGAGAGAGAGAGAGAGAGAGAGAGACAGAGAGTGTGGGGTCGTGAAGTAAATAGAGTAAATACCATGAATACCGGCTAATACCAGGTTGAATACTTTATTCAATAGCATGTATTGAACAATAGTACAAGGATACCAGCACGTATCAATACTACTGCTCGCGAAACGCCGAAGCGTTCACTGAAGCAATCTTACTCATATTATCGTCGGTCCTCTGTCTCACGCACACATATCCACCCTGTCAACTATTATGTGCCTTGTCAGTCGAAGCAGTCAATCAACTGAGAAAATGAATAATATTTTCATCATTTTGGCCTTTGTACTACGAAAACTTCTTTTTCCCGCGAAATTTATAACAATTAATTTTTGTGGCGCTGTCCAGAGGTCAGTAACTGGAAGACGCCAGAAATTATTGTATAAAGTAATATGGGATTAACAACTTGTTTATAACGAAACAAAATCGGGTTGCAGAAATTAGGATGGCGTAGTACAAATGCGAAAGCTAGCGAAAGAAAGAAACTAATCGATAGATACGTATGCGCAAAGGGCGTGGCGAAGACTGGAGAAAGATGTGAAAAAGTGCAGGCTCGCCCTCGAGTCGAGGCCATGGGTCGCGTCGCGCCATAAATGGCACATGTAGGGAAATTCCCGGCGCGGTCAAACCCTTGGCTCGCAGCTAGCGAGACGAAGCCTAAACACTCGAAAATTAACTGCAAAGAACAATAATTTTAAAAAGACAGAAATAGAGAAAAGGAAATATTGTGAGAAATTCTTCGCTGGCTTTCTGGGGACGGATGTCCACTACAATTTTCAAATAGTAAAAATATGTCATACTTAAATTTTCACACACCGCTGCAACTGACGAGCAGAATAATCGGAAAGGTAGAGTTACGGTTCGAGGTGAAGAAGGTCCGGTACCTCACTCGATTACCGGTATAATTACAATAAAGTATATTTCAAAGCTTGTACTTGATACATAACAAACACGTGTGCACTGTAACGTGGCATTTCGGATACGCGTTCCAAACGGCTCCCCGAACCCTAGATGGGACTCGAAATTAGGGATCCCGCGGATCAGACTGCTAATCCTTTCGAAAAAGAATGCCAGGACGAAGGTCACGCATCCGATACTCTGAGGGGGGACAATTTTCGGTCTGGCGAAGACGATTTTTCGGGATTTTTTTTTTTTTTTTTTGTTTCGAGCAGATGCTGCATCATACACGGGAACGGCGGCAAATTCGAAAGAATTATAAAACCACAGTCGCGACGCGTCGCGACGAAAGGAGGGCCTCACGCGAGGCTACGGAGAGAGCGTCAACGTAGAGCTCTGCCGCGAGGGAACCCAAGGTGGAAGAGACTCCCGTTGGTGGCCGGCGAGCCGTAGCCTCCCCTCACCACGCTGACGTTATGCAACCTCGCGAAGTAATCACCACGCCACTGTCGAACTACGGGATACCGGCGACTGGACCGCCAATCAGCACTCCGCAGCAGCGGGAGCCAACGATAGCGATAAGTTACCCTATAAGAATTTCGCAACGAGAACACCAATTAGAGCGGAAGAATTTTGACGACGGATAGCGCCTATGTTCGAGGCATGTTCGAATTGTGGCTCCGATTAGCGGAGCTCGTCACTTGAGTCCTGGCGACAGTCCGAGGTAGTTAAACTTGCAGAAAATAAAGAAACGTTGTTGAGTTGTGTGTGCCATGGCCGATACGGGAGTTGACGAATTCTTGGTGTGGTTACGAATCGTTAAGTGCTATTAAGTCTTTGCGAGCTCATTTCGAGTGCAATTTAGCTCGGCGCACCGGTCAACGGTTGGCCAATTCTTTTTTGAGTTAGAGTGGCACTCGAAATTTGTTTGCCGATCTCCTTGTTTGATGGCCGTAGCCTGAGTTCTCGCGAGAACGCTGGGAGTAACATTTGGTTTGTGTATGGTATAAAGTCGAGTCACGGTTTTGAGTCGAGTCACTCTTGTTTTAAATCGAGTGTAGCCAAATTCCGCTGTACCGGGTCGAGTCGAGTCAGCTTAGGTAAAAGTGTCACCTCTAGCGTAGGTCGCGTATTCTTGTGCGTGAACGCTCGGGTTAGCGGGGCGATTTTTGAACTTTCAGGGAACGGTGAGTACGGATTGAGTTCGGATGCGTTGCGATAAAAGTTATACGATTACCGTGGAGACAGACGTAATTACGAAGAAAAGCTAGAGGTGCGATTAGCGCGTCGAATAAAGTTTGGTTTTAGTTATTGCCCTTGTGAGGTAGCATTATAGTTGGGCGATTAGCGCTGTATGTAGTTGAGGACGATCGTGGTTAGCGCGTCGGGTCAGGTTCCGTTTTTGGTTTTTGAGTTATTGTTTATTACTAAAGCAGCGACTAGCACACGTAGGCTTAGAGGTCTTCTAGATTCAGTTTTTTTTTTTTTTTTTTTTTTTTTTTGTGAGATCTAAGTATTTGATTTTGAATCGCGAAAAGCGAATTTTGAATTATTTTTTCTTTTGTTGATATCAACGTTGTCGTGAAATATATGATTTTATTTTATTGTAATTTGGTAAATAACGTGTTGGTGTCGGAGGTCTTGCTCTCTCTCCCCAAAGCTACCCCTCCCCTCTCCGCGGTACTGAGCTACCGAGTTAATTGATGAGGTCTAGCGAATTAACGATTTTGAGGCGTGTTAATCACGCCAGGCGCCCAAAAGAATTTCGCGATATTGTTTAAGAGCCAGCTTACATCGCGGGACGCCGAATTCTTGTGCACGCGGTAAGTGCTAGGTCATTTCCTTCGAGTGATTGAGGTACAGGAAAAATCCACGTCACAGTGTTTAGAAAAATAGCGTGTATTCACAGCGCTTGCCTTGGCTCATGCTGCATTCACACTAGTACTCATGCGAACGTAGCACTCGTCTTTGGCTGATGCCACCAACTTTGTATTCTTCTGAACGCAAAATCGCCTTTGCGGCTTATGCTGCAAACTTTACAGGTGTCAGAAAACTCACTTTCATCACTTGTTATAAAATATACCGGTTCGTAAATTACAGAAGTTAATCAATGAAAAAACAGGATCTAGCCCAATGTTCAGCATACATATTTTCTTTTGCATCGAAAGTGATTGAGACACTGTTTTTTTATTGATGTCATGTCTAATATCAAAAGCCATATAGATAAAAGATATCAAGAAGACAAGGCAAAGGCTTCTCTAGGAGAGTTGCTGAAGTCTAGTGCTGATGTAGATATGCACTGATCTGCCGATCTTGCCTAACTTACCCGGAAAGTACCCAGGGTGTACTTGACCGATTACCTGCATTCTGTCATATGCTGTTCATCAAAAACTAATTCAATATTAATTTTCATGCTCGTGCTAATTGAGCCGTTGAATGGATGAAACTGTCCTGGAAGTTTTGCGGAAAAAATCGTTTTACGATACAATCAATTGGACGTAACGTATTCACTCTCAGCAGATGATAATGTTCGCAGTGTTCTTACCCTTAGGGGTTGCATTCATTATTTGTTTGAGGTGAACTTCAGAGGCAGTCTTACCCATTAAAGGATCAAATCCGCACGGAAAGAAATACATGTGCAATATTTTTTAATGTACCACACCACACCGCAAATCGTAGATAATCGATGCGGTACATCTTAGGTACGCTTTCCTTATAATCGCTATATGAATTACTACAAGTGGCACCGCTCGTGACAACTTCGATCCATTTAAATATGTTAATTCTGACTAGGACTATGAGCGCTGCTTGTAGAATGCCACTTCGGTCAAGGGAATGTCAGACCTTTATGAAATACAGGAAATCGTATTTTACAATTCTTTTCTTTCTGAGTAATAAAATCTCTCTAATACTTTGGGAAATGATAAGATTTACGATTGAGCTTGTGGATTAACTGAAAGAAGTTAACAAAATTGATGGCAAAACCCCAAAAATATTTGATTCAGTTGTAGTAGCGCATTGTTACTTCAAATCCAGTGAAAAATAGCTGTAAATAATGTAGTGTTTCCGTTAATTTTCTAAACTTTTTTTAGTCAACCCACAAGCAGGATCATCAATCCTATAACGTAATAAGGTTTGAAGAGATTCAAATACGTGAAAAAAACAAAAATAAATTACCAGAGCACAATACGCTTTGCTGTATTAGACGAAAGTACAATATTTACTTAAGAACGACGTACAAAGCAAATACTAGTGAAGGTAGACACAAATGTATTTCTCATTGAATTAAAGTTTTGGTTTGCATATTCTAGATCTAATGTAAAATTTTATATATTAAAGCACGTGAAAACAGAATACATAAATAATTCTGAGTTTCATATTTCCGATAAGCTGTTCATGGTACATTAAGTCGACACGTGAAATCAACTTGTCGGGATTAGATGGGGTCTTTAAATGAGTCGTAACGTTGCAAATGTATTGTGTCGATGATAGGCGACAACAGATGCGGGAGTGACATGGGTGGATCGACGGACGGTGAAAATTGATTCTACGATACAGCAGAACGACAGAAAGCTGAATTAAGTTAGTCGGATATTGAAAGAACAAGAGAAGAAAAGAGCATAGAAGAGCAGGGTAGAGAGAGAGAGAGAGAATAAATCTTACCACAGCCCGCTATTGATGGTTGATAGTGCGTTGCATAAATTATCGCAGTGGTGTCGAGTGCGTAAATGCACTACAGAAGGATGACTTAGCTGTCCTCGGTGATACAGGTTCACACTGCCACACTGTAACGGTTGGTACAACGCACTCTAGTTGTTGGATGCCGGTCGTGGCGGTCCAGCATAGGTGGTTGTGTTCGAATTGACAGAGATAGCAGGTGTTTGAACGGTACGATTCAATCGAGCAAATGTTACGGGTTTACGGTTGTATTTTGTTTCGAGTTTCGTCAATATGTAAGAAGTCATGAACGATGATCATTATTATTTTGCAGAAAAAGCATTATACACACAAAATTCATGTACAATTCCAAACACACATACAATCGACATAATAAAAACAGTAATCGACGATCTTGATCGATAACAAGACAAGACGTAGGCGGTAATGTATTAATGGTTAATGGACAGTAGTGATTGTGCATAAGAACGTATAAATGCGTACTATAATGACACAGTTGTAAAAAAGCAATAATTATAGACAACACGTAAGGAGAAAGATGATAGGGGACACACAATGACACGACGTATAATATACTGTGTCAAGTTGATTTGCGAACTGCGTAATTTCACAGTGAACTATAAATTTCCACGATGTAGTGTAATTTTATGAAATTGCATGATCTTTTTGAGTCTTTTTCTTGTACGATTGACACGTCAGTAGAAAAACACACGCTGAACATTTATTCTATTCCTTGCAATGGCAAAAAACAGCAACACGCGGTTCCAGTTCGGAGTAATAAACTAGATGGAGTCACGCTCACGTTTCCAATTTATTACTGCTGCGCATGGAATCTGATTCAATCTCTGAAAGGTCTAGCCGAACAAGAATGGTGAATCTGCCCCCACCGAATTTTGTGGCACCGATTTTTTCCCAAGTTCCTTACCCAAAAAAAAAAAATGTTGTGCAAAATTACAGCTTTCTACATCGATTCCGAGGGGTTTTTCTGACGAAAAAACGTGTGTTTTCGATTTTTGCAGTCATTAAATACTAAGAGGCGACCGAAAAATCTGAAAAAATTCTGAAAAATCAGAAACATGTTAAAATTTATGGAAAAAATATTTGCAAATTTTTTATATGCTAAAGCCTATTATCAATCCTCGAATCTTCCTTCAAAAAATATATTTTACAGTGTATATATTTTGCTACTATTATGACAAAAATTAACGTGATTCTACTATTAATTCCCTGCAAACTAAAAAAAAGTTTCAAAATTCGGCCTGCAACACATTGAAAAAAAATAAAATGACAAAAATTTCACATTTTTCGATAAGAATCCATAGATAAATCATTCTTTGGGTTAAATTATCGGGTGATCATGGCTGGAGTAGTTGTGAGACATGACAAACAGATGTATATAATATGATTTTTACGCTTATTTTGGATATGTTGGAATTCTCGATGTCGATTAACAAGGTCGAAATGGAGTTTGTCCAATTTTTGACAATAACATGGATGAAAGAATCATCAGAGCTGTCGGTAAGCTGCACAGCTCAAGTGGCGCCGCTTGTGTGAATGTATTGAACGGCATTGAACCTCGAAATCGATCTAGATACTTCGGACACCAAGCCCATTTTCCTACTTAATTCTTTATTTCTCCATCGTGACAGAGTGAATCATTTGTCTCATCCTATACAACTGAGCTGACACACGTCGTAATCAAATGTGTGGTGCACGCACGGCATGCGCATCGACTTTTCGGGATACAGCGCGCAACTGAGCGCACGAAAATTCTATTCCCCAAACAGCGAAAACGAGGCGCGCGAACCTTCTCGATGTAACGGGTGAGCGTGAGACGCAGGGGACTTATGTTACGCCGTGTTGTGCGTCCCCCACCACTCAGCGAAACGCCGCATATGTTTCCGAACGTAAATAAAAACATATAAGCGGAGCGCTCACGTGCCTGCTTAGTCATTTCACTTCACGATTTCAACTCGTCAACTACGATCTGCTCAGTGAGAATATTCAGTGCAAGTCCTAGTCAGTGCTTAGCTACAAATGTATGAATTTCTATCCATTCTATACGATACTCGAGACAAAGAATGAAATAAAAATCGCCGTGCTGTCAGTAAGAATTTTATCAATGTTTCGTCCATCATTAAGCATGGTTCTCGCAGTGAAAACTAGATTTTCATACTAGAAGTTATGCACCCACACAACATCTTAATTTTGAGTTATTGGTTTCAGAATAACTTATGAGCGATTGATCAACATCAGTAATACACCATGTCAACGCCTCAGGTAAGCTCGGATTCAACAACAGATCCGACGAGATGTGCATACTGTTCTCGTATGCTTAGAGCATTAAAGGGGCAGCGAAAAAGAATAAACGATTATGGCAAATGTTCAGAATACTCTGTGAGAATAGGCAGTCTTGAAACTTGGGGATATTCTCTGCAATCATTGCAGGTTGATCCCATAGAGCAAAAGTAATAGAAATAGCACCGAATCGTTATCGACATCTGGCTCAAGAGAATCAGGATCACAACGAGCAACAGAGTTTGGTGGATCTCGCTAATGTTCTATGCCAGAAGTTGATGATGAAGATTCAGACCTCTATGAGTTGCTAACGCAGACATCTTCACTTTCTTTACACTCATCTCAAAGGACTTCTTCACAACAATCTTCTACAGTGATACCTTTACAAAGTTCCACAGACACTCCATCACAATCGTCCACTGGCAACCCATCATTTGTAGTGCAGTAGCGAGTCAATGTCGAATTGGTAGAAATGCCTTTTCCACGGGTAGTGTCAACTCACAAATACTGCTTTCTTTGTTACTCATCATCACAAATCGTCACTGTCTTTTCTGAAGCTCGATTGCAAGCATTCCAGAAAAGAAAGATCTTCATTCCTAAGGGAAATCGTTGTTCCCCAACTCATCTGATAAAAAACAAATTCCATTCAGATGACCTAGCTGCGTTGAAAATACATGCTGGTAACAGTATGATTGAAGTATCAGACTTGAAGTTTTTCCTGAATGACTTGTCAAATGGCCAAGAATTAAAGCACCAAATAAGGGATATTACTCTATCTGATCAACGTCTGGAAGCATTGACTGGGCTCAGTTACGCAAATCTGAATGAGCTGTCTGGGAAAATGAAATCGATGAGGAATTCCAAGACCCGTCACATTTTGCAAGCACTGGTAGTGTTTCTTTTCAAAATGAGGACTGGGAATTCGAATAGTATAATTGCATCTGTACTAGGGTTTGATCGTGACCAGCAAGTTTCAGGTTATTGTGCAGAAGTTGTGAACTCTTTTGAGAAAGATATTTTACGAGAGGGTTTTGGATATTTTAGCAAATCAAGGGATGATCTTGTGGAACATCAAACTTCGGATACAGTGAAGAAACTGTATGAGCTCGAGGACCAATTAGTGCCGATATTTGATGGAATTTACATCCGGCATCAGAAGAGTATGAAAAACAACTATCAACGAAAATCGTATTCTGCACAGAAAAAGGTCCCATTATGTAAACCTTTTACTATTTTCACGACGAATGGGTACATTGTTGAGATGGAGGGGCCTTTTTACGCTACTCAAAACGATGCCGAAATAATGAGAATACTGCTAGACAATCCAAATGGTCTCCAACGAATCGTGAGGCCAGGTGACATTTGCGTAGTTGATCGAGGATTCCGAGATGTGCTGCAGCAATTAGAAGAGAGAAAATATAAAGTACTCATGCCAGCAATAAAACAACGTAGTCAGCTCACAACTGAAGAGTCGAACAACTCTCGATGGGTTACAAAACTTCGTTGGGTGGTCGAAGCAGTTCACGGCATCCGTGGCTAGAAATATAAGCTACTTCATCACTCTTTAGATGATAAACTTCTCCCAAAGGTTCAATCACTCTTGAGGATTGCTTGCTATCTGAATAATATCTTTGGAAAGAGGTTGAATTCTGATGTTAGCATTAGGGATGATATTATTGAGCAAATGAAGTCTAGGCGTAATAGCGAGAATTCATTGGCAGAAGAGGCAGAGTTGGAGCGTTGGAATCGCCGAAAAACGCAATTTTAACAATGAGCATCAGCTGATTTGCTTGATTTCCCGGAGCTGACCGAAAAGGAATTGAATATACCCTTTACTGGTTCATACCAGCTATCTGAAGCAGTATCTTACCTTGCTGAAATAATGGACGAGGATGGAAATATTGCACTCAATTATTTGAAGAGATTAGAAGATGCAAATCACGCAATCGTTCAAGTTCTTGTGAGGTCGAGACACATTAATAAAAAAACTTATAGATACTACATTGATTATACTCGTGATTCCCAAGGATCTTCTGGGATTCGCCCTTACGTTTGTGATTATCCAAATGGCAAACGAACCGTTGGTTGCTGTTCACACATTGTTGCAATCGTTTATCATCTATCTAATGCGCGATATCTATCGAAAATCATAAGACCATATGAAATCTTCACAGGACTCTTTGATGTAGAAGAGGTCAATGCTGTCATCAACAGTGATAGCGATGAAGATTAAATATGTAGCAATATAAATACTAGGAGTTAATGCTTGATCAATGACATTTATGGAAACTCAAATTACACTTATCATACTAATAACATTTATTAATAAACTCAAATTAGCAATAAAATCCTACTGATTACATCTGTTTATTATGTCTCACAACTACTCCAACCATCATAACCCAACAATCAAACCCAAAGAATGATTTATGTATGGATTTTCATCAAAAAATGTGAAATTTTGTCGTTTTATTTTTTTTTCAATGTGTTGCAGGCCGAATTTTGAGCCTTTTTTGTTTAATTTTCAGGGAATTAATAGTAGAATCACGTCAATTTTTGTCATAATAGTAGCAAAATATATACACTACAAAATACATTTTTTAAAGGAAGATTCGATGATTAATAATAGGCTTCAGCATAAAAAAAAGTTGCGAATATTTTTTCCATAAATGTTAACATGTTTCTGATTCTTCAGAATTTTTTCAGATTTTTCGGTCGCCTGTTAGTATTTAATAACCGCAAAAATCGAAAAAACACGTTTTTTCATCAGAAAAACCTCTCGGAATCGATGTAGAAAGCTGTAATTTTGCACAAAATTTTTTTTTTTAGGTGAGGAATTTGGGAAGAAATCGGTGCCACAAAATTCGGTGGGGGCAGATTCACCATTGTTATCCGGCTAGACCCTTCATAAGATGTGTTATCCAAGATTCCATCCTTACACCCGTTAACTATTCATCATTTTTAGTTATAACGTGAGTATGTTCGAAAGCGACAAGTTAGCTTTATCGAGAGTGTCAGGTCATTCACTCAAGCTACTTGCAGCGTGAAGTTTTACCTTACCTTCTTTCCTTCGCTCTGAGTTTTCATTTTGTTTTTTTTTTTTTTTTTTGCCTGGCTTCAGTTAGAAAATAGCATTTAACTATGTAGGCGAATTTTTTACATATTGTTAATAGAAATTGTCACCATCACACCTTTATAATAATTTCGCAGTTGAATTCTTTTGATTGCTCAACGTTTAGTAACGCGTGTTCATGGTAGATGCATGCATATAGTGACATCCTCTCGACGAGATACGTATACAGAGCAACAGCAAAGTGATATACAGTGGGAATTTCTTGCGATATAATTGTACGTAGTTTATTATAATTTAACGCACTCTAAGAATTTGAGTATTGTAGTCACAGTTAGACATACAGCGCTCAAGTGCAACGTGACGAATGAAGCTGCGCTAGCAGCGTGTCAATCCATTGATCAGCGTGTTTTGAATGTTATAAATCATGTTAAGTAGCTAGCATAAAACTCATTCGTACTATTTGATATGTATTTTATTCATTTATCACGTTGCCTGTTCGAACCCTGTTCGGAAAATTTGATGTTATCTTTGTGACAATAAATCAAAAGGACTGGTACGATTAAAAATACTGACGACTCATACCAAATTCAAAATGATTCGGCTGCTACATACAATGCTTCTGAAAGATAAGCGTATACGATTCATTGTTAACCGTCCAAAATCTTAAATTCATATATCAATGTAATTTGTAATAATATTTCGTTGATTGACAACTGTCCATTCTTGTTACCGATCGTTTAGCCAATTTTTCAAACAAAGAGAATTCCAACAGCTCACCAATCATCCTATTGAATATTTATGCAAGTATTTATATTTTTATTACAATTAATTCAGTTATAAGAAATTTGTTACAGCGCATGCACTACAATTTGAGATCACTGGTTGTCAGCGTGACCAACCACCACGAACGTTACCTCAACAATTGTGACAGTCGCCACTGGCAGTTGTGTTCCATACTGACAGGTGTCAAAATTTTGGAGGTTACATACATCGTGGCGAGCTGTCATCTAAATTTATGACAGTTGGTCGCCCTAGCTAACAACTCGTTTTAGATTGTAGCGCGTGCGTAGGAAACTACAGCATATGACGGAGTATTCTGCTGTTAGCAATTCACACTGTACGTATAAAATTAAAAAAAAATATCCAGGGAAGTCGGTTAAGCGTATTGTTTCTATAGTCCGCAGACAATATTACTGTAGTGCTACGCGTGATCGAGTCAATGCACTCTTAATCCGATAAAAGATTTTTAGTCCAATTTCCGGTTCCGGAAACCATGGAGAGAATGGCTAGTGACTATTCCACGATATCTTAGTATGCAAACACCGACAAAAATTGTCAATATCTGATGTAAATTATTGAAATGAGTTATCAACAATTGATTGATGAACGTCCTGATACAGGACGAAGTAACAGAGAAATAGGGAAATAGTAAGTAATAAACTTGAAAAAGATACAGTAACAAATAATATTCGGTTGATTAGTCGATCAGTCGGTCCAAAGATACACAAAGAAGGAGAGGGCGAGGTATTGATTGATTAATTGATTATTTAATATGCCCAAGCTATGCTACAGAGCAAAATTTCAGTACATTTGTAGACAGCATCTGAAGTATGAGAATTATAAGGGAGTAGGAGTTGGAGAGGAATAAGGAGAGGGAGAGGGAGAAGGAGAGGGAGAAATCAAGAAGAGAGACCGCGATAAGATGTAAGCAATACATGTGATACGTAATTGCCTCGTGACAAGTATAACAGGACATGTAGAAGATATCACGTAAACGTATGATAAGAATGTATAAAAAAATAACAGATGTAAAAAGTCAAAGTAATTGGTGAAAATAACTATGCAACAGTCAAACGGATAATAATGAAAATATTCATCTTTTTGTAATTAATTTCATCATTCTATTGTCTATACTCACGACTGCCTCGCCTTTTCTCCGACGACAGACTCATGGTTCGACCCAGCTCTCCTTTAACAGCTTTTAAAGATCTCAATACCTCATCAGGATCTCGCATCACCCTTGCGCATGAACTGCGTCGGCGGTCCCGATTGTAAACGGCGACTGGAACGTCAGCTTCGCCAGTGCTGCCACCTGAGATTGATAAGGGCATTAAAATGATTTCAAATGAACTTAAGTAAGGTGGATGTACCGGTTTTTTCATCACCTTAGTGTGGTGTATGTACGACGTGTGCGTATTATACCGCGGAGATTAGGGATGTATATACGGGCACGCGTTATACCTATATACGTAGAGATGTATATGTACGCGAGTGAGTGGGAGAAGAGAGTACGAGAGCCGAAGAGTGTGGTAGTCAGTCAGTTGAAACAAAGTTGTCTTCTTGTAAACCTGTGTATTGATTCCTCTCTCCGATCCAAGATATCACACTTAGTATCAGTTATGTCAACACTATACAGATAATGACAGATAGAATGAGCAGGTGAATGTTACAGTCGATTCACCGAGTAAAAGAGAGAGAAAATCGAGTTACCCCCCATCTATCCTTGCCTACCAAGCATGCGAAGTGGACAATTGCCTAGAGGTAGAGCAGAAGTACCTAATCACGCATTCACATGGTCGCGGCATGGCGCTGTAACAATCAGAGGCTGGCAAGTTGCCGCGCGGCAAGTGGTGCTGCGCCGCGCGCTAACTTCGAATAGCCTATTCTTTTGACTTTCTTGTAACGCATGCGTAAGTGCGTATGCAAACAAGGATAGATGGGGGTACCTCGACTTACTCTTTCTTTTCATCCGCACGACCTTACCACTTATGTTTTCGATTTCATGGCCTTTTGTAGTTTGAATAAAACAAGGTATTCGTCGATGTGAAACCAACAGAATATATTAGTTTAATATTTTCGACGTTTCGGCTGGACTGTCCGCAAACCATTTTCAGGGCTAATTAAGAAAAACCATTCTACCTAATTAATGTTTTCCCCATAAATTGTATGTTCTGATTCGATATAATATTTGAATGTTTAAATTTGAATGCATAACTAATATTTTATAGATAAACTAATCAGTTATTTGACTGAATGTCATCTCACGCCTATCAATTGAGGTTATGTATTAATAAGCGACTTTATCTTTTAGATGTTCTATCACCAAATCGCAACAACCGGGCTAATGGGAGACCCCATAGCAACCCCGAAAGATTGCTTGTAAAATTGATTATCATAAGCAAAATAACTGGATTCTAGACATAATTTGAGGGCTTCTGTAAATTCCTTTATTTAATAGTGATGTGAGATATGATGTCCGGCCATCTTTTGTTTATTATAGAAATCACAAGGCTTGTAGGTATATCAGTAAGCAGCGAGACGACGTCAAGTGAAACCATATAATAGTCTGGGGCGATATTTTTCCCTCTAGTTTCATTAACAAATGACCAGGAGTCTTTGACATGTTTTTCCGTTTTTCCATTGATATGAGATAAAAACTAGCTGAAAATTTTGAAACTTTCTACGTCGGTGAGTTAATGTTAGAAACTATAGGTCTGTGTGGTATGTCTGGTTTATGAACTTTTGGTTGAAAGTAGATTTTAGTTGCGAAAGAATGATGTGTTTTTAAATGCTTTACTGAAAAGGAACTCATCTACTTTTCACTCAACCAAAGATTTATATGATCATTGACTTTTTTTCTATAGTGTTAGGAGGATCCTTCGGTAGTAACGTATATGTACTAATATCATTGAGTAAGCTTTGACATTTATGGTGATAGTCATTCCTTTCAATAAGGACCGTTGTTTACCTTTATCCAATTTAGTTAATATGATATCATGTTTTTGGAGGAATTCCACTTATGATAAATCCTGCGTTTTGCCCACTTATCTTTTATTATCTCTATGGGCGAAACTCACGTTTCGCGAGCCAAGGTTATGACTGCAAATGGTACAGAGCTACTTTTATTTGTAAAAACACTAAATTTTCAATTATAAAGTGTACCAAATATCAAAGATTTCCATTCAAAACTTGCTCAAAGCCGGACTTTGTCATGATTCAAGCAATATCTAAATTAGAAGTGAAATGATTGAATATTGAATTTCATGAAGCTGGTCGTGCAGTACAGTGACTTAAAATATTCTTATAGAATTACACAAATTACATGGATTTAAGAAAACTCATAATACGACCACAGGTGACTTCAAGTTATTTTAAACGACTTTAAGTCATTTCAAAATAATTTCAAAGACTTTGGACCAACGTTAAGTATTAATTAGCTGGATTTCGGTGTAGTTACGTGTGCAGCTGAGCTGAAATAAGGTTCAAACGAAGGAGCTACAAAATAAAAATTGAAAAAGTTTGACTGATTGTACAGTTAATCAAGTTGAATTTGATCCAAACAATGTTCCCTAAATATGGAGACACGAAAAACGATTAAATTTTCTCGGAAAAAAGTCAGTTTCAACAACTTTTCAGACCTGGCATACTGTTCTCTTTTAATTTGAATGAAGAAACTATACCACATATCTAATTTTAATTAATTTTAGCTAATTTTATTGACAACTGAATTATCCTCATTCGGCTGGACTTAAACGACTCGTTTTGAATCCATACAAGTTGTATACATCGAACAGATGTTCTGTTTCCAAACATACTCCAGTTAGCAAAAATTCATATCACATGACTTGTACAGAATTCACTCACTAATAAAATGAGCCTTTATTCCGGGAAATTTGGAAAACGGAATTGGTTTATAACAAGTGCTGCAATGTAATGTAAGCTCTCTCACAAAGAAAGTTACACAAGTCGATCGTTGGGGATACCTTCCGTTTCAGATTATTAATCAGTAACTTGTTTCGACGTAAATTTATGGTTTTCAGTTTTCGTCCATGCTAAGTGGATAATAATATTCCGATAAAATCAAGCATTAGTTTCTCTTTCAAGTTGATGATTTTAAATTACAGCTTCTTCACTTTTCCCGTTTCTATGGTTTTTTGACTGACCCATACACCTGACATAATCAAAATGAGACTCTATCAAGTTCTGGATACTGACAAAACTGCCAAAGGCAACAAATACTTACGTTTGCTGTCAGTCCCTCCTTGACTCTGGAAACTGCTTCTTCGGCTACCTGGAAGTGACCTACTGTAATCTTTACTGAGTTCATAAGGCTCAACTTCGAGCTGTTCAGACTGGCTTGATCCCCTTCTTGAATTGGCTTGCCAGGCGTGGTCAGGATGAAGAAAACACGGTTCAGGGCTTCCGCTCTCACTCTGAGTGTCATCGCTAATACTCCTTTCCCGGAAATCAGTTCGTCTCAATAGTCTTTGAGCAATTTCAGTAGACAAGGAACCGCGCGGCGAACAGTGCGGTGATTTACCATACCGCAAGCCACGTGGATCCTCCAAACGGTACCTGTAGAAGTGCATTTTTAGAAAATGATTTCCCATTCGTTGAATCCAATAGTGAGAAACTATGTAAACTAGTTGGTATCTGTTCTTAAAAGGTATTCTTGGATGAGAAGGACTAAATGACCCTGTTTCGAGATTTTTAAACAGTCCGTTTAGAAATGTTTTGTAGGTTATAAAAACATGTGTCCGGCGTTTCATAATTCCATAGCCCCCTCCATCCTCTCCAGGGAGGGACCAAAATTACATTTTTTGCATCCGATTTTTTATTTTAAGGTTCGATTCACGGATTCTCACAAAAAAAAATTACCTACATCCATTACTAAAATACCTCTTATGTAAATCAATTAAGACGCAAGTTAAGCTAATTAAGTTAAGTCAATTAAGACTCCCAAGTTCCCGAAAAAAATTCACATGTTTCGAAAGCTAATCGATGTGATGAAAACTTGACTTGTCATTTCATTGCTTCAGATATATGTTACCTGCACTGACTATTTTAAATTTTCGTGAATGGTGCGCCATGTCAAGAATGACGATGTTTGCACTTGTTTGCCATTCTTATACTATTTTCAATCATGTCTTGAAAAAAGTTGTCTGAATAGCTATAAAATATCGAGATTTGCCTTTCAAACATTAATTCACCTGATATCGAGCCTTGCGACCCTGTATATGAGAGTTTTGAGTTGATGAAATGTCTTATTTCAAGGGTGAGCATAATAATGTTGATTGATTTCTCGACCTGATCTTGAATCCATGTACAGACTTTCTTGGTGTCGAAGGTCAGTTTAATCGAAAAACAAGTTTCATATTTTGGCCCGTGGGGGGGGGGGGGGGGGTCAATCACGATAGCTTGAATATTTAAAATAATAAGTCATAACATTTTTTTACTCCATCAACAAGTCAAAGTTAAATTTTCCGGACAAAATACTGGTGATGATTATGATAATAATGTATAGGATTCGAAGAAGTTTTAATTTTTTTAAGAAAAACGTTTGTGACTGCATCTCATCACGGAGCAGGTTAGGAATGGCACTTTGCAGTAAGTATTTTGAACAAGTATGTGAAAGAAATTATTTTATTCTCGTATCCATAACTGTGTAAATATTCCTTACAACCAAGGATTTACAGTGGAGATGATATCTTGTCCTCGTGACTGTCTTCATCAGCAATAAGATGAACATTTTCCACGTCAAATAGTTTCGTTAGCATTTTTACGGATCGAATTATTTCTTATGAGTACTGTAAGACAGGTAGTATACAAGGGCAGCTGCATGAGGGTAATATCCAATTGTTCGTACACCATTTGTACAGCTACAACAGTACTCTTTGATTGCTTCTATACTAACATTCTTCTCGTCGTAATGTATGTAAGATAACACAATGAAAGCGAATGATCTTCTGTAAGCATTTCTGCTAGGTGGGATAGAGTCTGAGAAAGTTAATGGGACCCAGTGTCTAGGACAAGATATCATTCCCACTGTGAATACGTGGTTGCAGGAAATATGTTTCGTGGGGCGCGTCCTCTTTAACAAAAAAGAGGCCGCGTATGTTTTTTATTTGGTCACGATTTCCAACTCAAGAAAACAAGGATTTAGGTGATAGGAATAAATGAAATAAACACGTATTTTGAGCTATCAGTTCTATGTTTTATTATGGCTCAGAGAGGAAAATCTTTGAGGTATGAACCTTGGAGAAAAAACTCCTCGCGAATGTTGAATTTACAATGTGTATAGGATATTTATCATGTCAAATATATTTCGCACAATGAATTATTTCGGAGGTGAAATCTACGATTATGAGACAATATATATATATATTGTAACGTTTTTAGACGTTACAAAAATAAATAAGGATCCGGGAGTTTAATTAATGAGACAAAATCAAAGGCGTTAATAAAATGCTGAGAAAAAGCTTCAATTGCAGGAAACGTGTTTTTAGTTCAGAGTCTGAAACAAGACTGTTTTTACAATAATGTTGGTTGACGCAGCAACCTTATTCTTTTCAAAGACATAAGAGGTTTATAAACTTCTTTTATCTATGATGACTACTAGATCATTAAAAGGGGGCAAAACGGGTGATTTCACCCTTTGTAACACTACTCCCCCCCGAGCAAAAGAGTCGTCCCGACTCCGGAAAGATAAAACAATTGTAAAAGTGATCTAGCAGTCAGTGCTCGAAGGTGAGTTGAAGCTGTGGCTCTAAAAATTCAAAGACTCCCTTTTTTACTATCTGGCATTTGCCCACAGTCTCAAGGTAAACCACAGAAAACCTTGAGCAGATACTTGAGCATTAAATTGAATTTCAAAATTTTATGTGCCTTGTTTTATAAAGGTAAGTGTTATTCGGTGTTATATATCTTCATGAATTTGAAGGAATCAAAATCATCCGGATCGACGTCGGAAAGGAAATCCATTCCTCTGACAAGTACGTCGAGGCGGAAAACCGTATCCGGGAAAACTCTGGGTCCTAGGCAAGGAAAAGGCTGATTCCCTCCGAGAATTGGCACAGGAAACAGGAAGAAGGAATGGGTGACTGAATCCAAGACTTCTTCCAGAAACAGCACACCCTAGAGTTTGGAAGGACAAATGTGAGTGGTGGCAGATCAATCCAAATTCGCTTAGGAAAAGCACGGAAAAGTTGAATCGAATATTCATTTCAGAGAGAAAAGAGACGATCTTATCTGAATCATTTCCGTGTGATTCTTCAAAGGCCACCAGTCATTCTCAGGAATCGGGAAAGGTCGGAAGGAAAATGCTGTTTGACAACTAACCTGAAAAAGTGCTCACAAAAACTGACACTTGGGGTTGATAAAATATGAAAATCAAGCAATCGCTCATCGACCTTGAAAAATAATCGTGGCTCTATTCACATTATAAAAGAAACCAAAGCCTATCCGACACAAAATCCGATTCAGAAGAATAAGTTTCTAGAAAGAAACAAAATTCATGGAAAAATAAAAGATTAACACAAAACAAACAACTCTAAATATCTAAATAATTCATTCACGTCCAACCCTTGATTCTGCCATCATGAATTCAAAAGAACATACGTCCTTAAACGCGGCAGTATTAGCCAAAGGATTCCTTCTAGGAAACCTAGAAGAACACTCCGCAATAGATATTTCAAATTTCCTCAATTCTCTTTGGAGAGGAATTTCCTGTGGGCAGCTCGACGTGGTTTGAGAAGAGGGAAAAACAGGCTACCTATGTCAGAGTTGTTTTGATTCTCAGTAAGTATACCATAATGAGTAACTCAAATAAATTATAAGAAGAAAATTTCCGCTTCAAAAACACTATTTCATTCTTTTAGCTCAAAACCCGAATCTCTTCAACACTCAGTTTCTTTTCATATTACTTTTTTTTAAAGAAAAAGCAAAATGTTGTCGGTGCAAGCAGAGTCTTTACGTCATAGTAAAACAAGCGGAAGGATGCGGAGAATGCGACATCGTCAAAGAGGAATTAAAGAAAATTATAAATGTTGCTCGCTATTATCCTTTAGTTTGATGTAATTATAAAAAATGGAGTTTAATTCATAAAGTTTTGTTGAATAAATTTTTTTTTTTTTTGTAACCAGAAAATTCTTTTAGTATTAAATTCAAAGGCTTAACTTTGTCCGTGTGACATTGCGAAACAGAAATTAGAATAAACTTGGTCGGCTGTGGATTCTGTATTGATAACTAAAACAGGAGCCGATAAAGAAGAAAAGATTTGTTTTATCAACCATTCCGCATGAACCTCATGAATAGTTCTGAGTTCTGAGCTCTGAAGAAATGTTCGACTCTTCTTCACGAGAACGGGAACTGACTAGGGCGAAAGAAGTTTCTGGAAAAACTATCAAGTAAACAATTAAATCTACTCTGAGCTCACACGAGCCAATGAGAAGAACGAAATTTTTCATCAATAAATGAGATTCGACGTCGCGAAAATTACCCAATCTTCGACGAGCTTCTATGAAACAATTGCTACTGAATATCGATCTTTCCATTACCTTTACAGGTAATGAATTTGTCTGAAGATGCCTATCTAACATAACCATTTGAGCAAAATGCTGAAAATAATAGCAATATCGATCCTGATACATCAAATCTAAAAGATTAATTCCAGCGACGTCTCGATATTCCTCGAGAGGTTCTAAAAGTGTACAGACCTGGCGATCTGCTAAAAACCTCTTGGTGAAAGTTGATTTTCCGCAACCGATATTCCCTTCAATAATAATCGTAAGCGGTCGAGTTTTATTCAAATGAATTCCAAAAGGAAGATTCTTCTTCCAATCGATGACTGACTGTAAGGAAGGTTAAGTCGATCACAGTTGACGAGGGTGTACGTCTGAAGATCTAACCTCGAAGGATGTTTCAGGTTTTGGAGAGTCTGTTTCGGGTTGATCTTCTTCAAATGGAGCAAGACGTTCCAGGTGTACCACTTTTGGCTTGGAGTAAAGGTTTTTTCAGATCCTGTAAACGACATCATTCATCCGGTTAACCACTAAGTAAGGGCCTTCCCAATTTCCTTGCAGTTTCGGACATCGTCCTTTTTGTCTTCGAGGTTGAAAGAGCCAGAGAGAATCTCCAGGATTAAATTTTAAATCCCTGGCTCGAATATCGTAACGAGTTTTTAGTTTTCTGAAGCCATAGAAATTCTACTTCTAGCAAAGCTATGAATTTCTTCTAATCGTTGTTGTAAAAGAGAGACATAATCTGTTTGGTGCTGTCTTTGCACAAGAACAGGGCCTTTTTCTAAATCTGACGGAAGTCGAAGATTTCTTCCAGTAAACATGAGGGCTGGCGTCTGTTTTGTCGTCTCATGAATCGCAGATATGTAAGATAAGAGGAAGAAGGGGATCCAGGAGTCCCAGTCTCTTTGATTCTGCTCCACGAAAGACGACAAATATCAAAGTAAAATTCGATTCAGACGCTCTATCATGCCGTCAGATTGCGGATGCTAAGGAGTCGTACGAGTCTTTCTAACCCCTAAAATCTGGGTAACCTCTTTCATTAAGGTTGACTCAAAATTTCGGCCTTGATCAGTATGAAGTTCAAGAGAAACTCCGTGTCTACAGATAAACTCTGTAACGAACGCTTGAGCTACAGTGGAGGCTTCTTGATTGGCAAGTGGGACCACTTCAGGCCATTTGGTGAAATAATCGGCAATAACCAAAGCATATTTATTTCCTGTAAAGGTTGTAGGGAGAGGTCCGAGAATGTCTATTTCTATTCCCTCAGCAGGAGCTCCCTCGTTGTAGACTTAAAGAGAGCTGTGTCCTTTAGCTCGAGGTCCTTTCTTTGTCGTGCAAATTCGACATCTTCGGCACCAATCTTCAACGTTCATCCGACAACGAGGCCAAAAGTAGAAGTTGCGTATTCTGCCTAGAGTTTTATTCGAGGCGTAGTGTCCACCTGTAGGAGAATCATGATAAGCGCAAGAATCTCTGGAACTCGAGTCCTAGGAACCAAAAGTTGCCACCTGATTTCTTTTAAGTCTGCAGATTCCCATTTTCGGTATAAAATTCCATCAATCAGAAGGATAGAGTCCCATTGAGCCCAATAAATTTTCAAACCTGGCTCGGCTGAAGATATATCCTGCCAGTCTGGGCGAGTTTCTGTTTCCTTCCAAGACTTCACTTGATTCAAAGTGTCGTCCTCTTGTTGCGATTTTCTCCATTCCTCCTCCATTTTCTCCATTCCTCCTCCTGGGTATTTTCGAGAGAAATCTTCCGTATTAAAAGTAAGGGGTCTCGGTTTTTCTCTTATCGTGGACACTGTTTACACTCTGGCATTTCCTCGCAGGGTCTTCGAGAGAGCATCGGCGTTTCCATGATGAATTCCTGCTCGATGCCAAATGTCAAAATCGTACTGTCCAAGCCTTTCTAATCATCTAGCTACCTGACCTTCGAGAGGTTTGAACGAAAGTAGCCACCTAAGAGAAGCATGATCTGTACGTATCAAAAATCTCCTACCGTACAGATAATGATGAAAATGTACTACGGTCTTAACAACAGCTAAAAGTTCTCTACGAGTGATACAATAATTCCTCTCAGTTTTACTCAAAACTCCGCTGAAATAACTTGTCACCCTCTCCTGACCTCCCTGAATTTGTGACAGAACCCCACCTGTTTCTGAAAGAGAGGCTCCGTACCTAAAATAAAAGGAAGTTCGACCTCTGGATAGGCTAAAATCGGCGAAGAAATAAGATTTTCTTTCAATTTCTTGAAAGCTTCTTCGCATTCCGGGCTCCAGTCATCAGGAATCTTGATTCCGGTTAAGTGATGGAGAGGTTTAGCTATGCTAGCGAATCCCTAAGACCTAAAAAGCTTTGTACTTGCTCTTTATTTTTAGGTGTCGGCCAAGAAGAAACCTTCTCGATTTTGGATGGGTTGGTCTTCACACTTTGAGCTGAGACGATGTGTCCGAGGAAGCCTACTTCTCTCTGGAATAAATGGCATTTTTTCGGGCTCATTTTTATGCCTGCTCGCTTCAGCTTGGTGAAAACTTGTTTGCGATTTTGAACTTTTTCTTCAAAGTTTTTACCAAAGACAATTATATCGTCCAAATAAACGAAGCATATTTTGCCAGTGAGCCCATGGAGCACAGCCTCCATCATTCGTTCAAAGGTAGCCCGGGCATTACTCAAGCCGAAAGGCATGACCTTGAAATACCATAATCCTCCTGAACCCGTGACAAAAGTTATTTTTTCTTTATCTAGAGGATTCATTTCGACTTGCCAGTATCCACTCTGAAGATCTATGGTGCTGAACCAAGTTACACAAGCTATCAGGTCGAGTGTTTCGTCGATTCTCGGTAGAGGGTAAGAATCTTTCTTTTGTAACAGTTGAATTTAGCCGCCAAAGCAGCGACTACGTGACCCAGTGATAGGTAGGTCCGTAGGGAGGGGGGCTTTCACCTAAGCGGTGATACGACGGGTGAGAATCGATCAGAAGGTATAAGCGAGAGACGAAAGAGAGAATCGATCGAAAAAGGTGTAAGCGAGAGACGACGAGAGAATCGATCGAGAGAATAAGCGGGAGACGACGGGTGAGGTGGATCGTCATGAGAGTGCGCTCAAAAGAAGAATCATACGAACGGAGACAGACAACCGACGAAATGAAGTAAACGCATACGGATTCCCGATTAAGGAGAACCCACCAATATATTACGGACGAGGGAATTCGAATTGGCCGGGCACTGAATTCGTGAGCGCAACCGAAGAGATGGAAAAGGGGAATCTGAAGAATATCCACTATGACGCTTATGATAAGTTTTTATACATATTCTGACCTGTCTTGTTTTTATTTGTAATTTTATGATTATGCCTTTTATGGAATTGTTGTCGTCCTAGATGTCCACCGTCCCCATTTTATTTATACATTTATTTATTATTTTCGTTGATAGTTATACGCTTATTTTATTCGGTCCTAATTTATTGATATATGTCATTGGGTCATACCAAACGTCAGGATTTTCGTTTTAAATAAAAACAATAAAAAAAAACAATAAAAGTAAATTGATAACGGCATCTTTTCGTTAATTGCGAGGGGCTCCGCAATTGGAGTTAATCCTAGTCCAAATAAACCGCGAACCCGAAAAGACCGTTACAAAATTGGCGCCCGAACAGAATTAAACAAAAGATTAACTTAAGGTCGATTAGACGTATATTTGTGTATAACCCTAATTTTGTTTATATGTCTCTTAAGCATTCACCTGTTCTAACTAGATCTCGAGACAAAAGGGTAACATCGCTGAATAGTTCAAGTTCACAACAACAACAAACTACGAAACAGACGAACAAACAAGAAAAAATGGAGGAAGAACTAAAGCAGTTGCGTGAGAAGGTCGATACGATGAAAGATCTGCAAAAAATGGTGGATGCCTTATACGCTCAGCAACAGCAGAATCCGAAGATTTCTGAAGAAATACAAGAATTACGTAAGCAGAATGAATTGCAGCGTATAGAGTTAGAAAAAATTAAACAAAGTACAAGTAGTCAACAATCTAGCAATGAAAGTAGTTTAATCAGTGGGCTGGTAGAGAACTTGCAACAACTAAGAGTTGATTTAAAAACCCCAGAATTTTCAGAGGAAGAAGGAGTTAATCCGAGAGAATTCCTGGAAGATATGAAAAATTATTTAAAATTTAAACATATTTCAAATGTGTGTCATTTATTCGTCGTAGAAAGTATGCTCAAAGGTCGAGCCAAGACATGGATGGAATCTTGTCGAGGACGATTCTTGAATTTGAAAGATTTTGAAGATGAGTTTTTAAAAAAATTTTTTTCCATTCCTTTGCAAATAAAAGCCGAAGAACATTGGCGATCTCGTCGATATATTTCACAAGACGGTACTTTACAAAATTACTTTTACCAACAAGTAAAACAATCTAGATTTTGCCTTTCGAATTTAAACACGTATAAACTTAATTTTACCATCATACAACAAATGCCTGTGCGAGTCAGAGATGCACTTGCATTAGCTGATTTCAATAAAGAAAATGAAATAGTACAAGCTTTATCGATATTAGATGCTGGTTATGAAGCTAGACAAAGAGACGATCAGAAAGATAAAAAAAAGTATACTAATAGTTCGAGTCAAGTAAACCCGTACTCAAATTTGAACCAGGCTAATCAAAGTTATAAGAGTGACGCAAACAAAATTCAAAACAACGCGGCGAATCCAAATATACAAAGTGTTCAAAGTCACGGTGGTGATAATCAATATTTACCAGTTGGACATCCAACTTTTTCTCGTCCAACTTATCATCAACCGTTAACAACAAATTGGCAAAATAATCCACCAAATAATTATCCGCATTATAATCAAAATATGGTATTTCCAAACACTCAGTATCCTCCACCTGTAATTTTAGATGCTCATAGGAATAGCTTAGGTCACAACAATGTAAATACGACAACTGCAAATCCAAGCAGGCAGCATTTAAACTAATGTGCAACGCGGTGCAGCTAGGTCCAACATCGGGTTGCGCATTATCTTTTCAAGATATAGAACAGGACCTAATTTCAGATGTAGAGTTAGAATTTAATGGGAACGCACAACAATCTAACCAGTCATATAAATGTCCGTTTATTTTTGGTAATATTGAAGGTGTTCCTGTCTCTATTTTAGTAGATACGGGAAGTCAAATTTCTTGCATATCCGAAAAATTATTTAGACGTCTAGAAAGTGTAAAAAAATTTGACATTTTACCGGTTAGTAATATCCTAGTGTTACCTGCAATTGGGAAAAAGGCAACTCCAGTAAAGAGGCAGATACTAATCGAGGTTAAAATAGGTGATATGTTGAGTAGATGTTCATTTCTTGTGATACCAGGGTTGGCGAATGAAGTGATATTTGGCAATGATTGGCTTTCGATCAATGGAGCGATTTTAGACTATAACAAAAAGACGATAGTAATTAATGGGAGTTTGCTTAGTGCGTCGTTGGTATCGTACGGGTGGACCTCTTCTGAAAGATTGCTCTCTTATTTAATTTGTAATAAAATATGTATAAGAATTTCAAACGTAGAGGTAGAGGAGATAATAAGTGAAAAAACTAAAGTCATTGAAGCAGAAAGAAATGAGAACTATGGGAGTTCGACAATCGTTACAGATAGCGGTGTAAATAAATTCAATGAATCTGAAATTCAAATTTCGGATGATAATTTGGCAAATAATTTAGTAGTTACTAGAAAATCTATACTTGTTGAAAAAGAAATTGATAATCATAATGTTGAATTGGTTGTGAAAGAACCTTTACTTAATGATAATGAAATTGATCATAATGATATTGAATTAGTTGTAGGAGAACCTTTACTTGATAATAATAATGAAATTGATCATAATGATATTGAATTAGTTGTAGAAGAACCTTTACTTGATAATAATAATGAAATTGATCATAATGATATTGAATTAGTTGTAGAAGAACCTTTACTTGATAATAATAATGAAATTGATCATAATGATATTGAATTAGTTGTAGAAGAACCTTTACTTGATAATAATAATGAAATTGATGATAGTGATATTGAAATTGTGTTGCAGGAAATGTTAAGTTATGATTGTAGAATTGATAATAATGATAAGGATAGTAGATTAGAGAGGAATCCTATTGATGAAGATTTGTGTGAAAAAAATCGTAATTTAAATGGTCAAACGCTTGATGATCAACCTGAAAATGATATGGTGACAATAGTTGAAAAAGAAAATGCTAGAATAGAGAAGGAGGGAGAAGACCACAACTTTTTTGACGAAGTTTTAGTAAATTTGAACGCAATAAGCTTTAATGAATTAGATAGGACAAGCGGCTTTTTGGAGGATGTCCAAACGATCGTGGATTCAATTACGATGATTGACGACAAACAACGGCAGGCTCTAGTTAATGTACTGTCGAAATATGAAAAGTTATTCTCAAACGAAGTAGGATGCGTGAATATCTATGAACATAGTATAAAACTAAAGCATAGTAAACCTCATATAAAGAGATCTTATCCAATACCTTTGAAATTTAGAGATCCAGTAGCTGCAGAAATTAATTTAATGTTGGAGGCAGGAATTATTGAAAGGTCCAATAGCCCTTATTGTAATCCGTTAAGAATTGTACACAAATCAGATAAGAGTATTAGAATTTGTCTCGACGCTCGATTCCTAAATAAAGTTATTGACTCGGATAACGAAACTCCACCTCCGATACATGAGTTAATAAATAAACATCACGGTATTAAATTTATAACTACAACCGATTTAAGGCAGAGTTATTGGCAGATACCGTTGGCAGCGGAATCGCGCAAATATACAGCTTTCTTACATAATACATCGTTGTATCAATTTACGAGAATCCCTTTTGGATTGAAAACTGCCGGTAGTGGGTTTATGAGAGCGTTAAATTTAGCAATTGGGGAGAACTTTTCTGAATTTTTGACAACTTATATAGATGATCTTTTAATAACTTCAAAATCGTTCGATGAACATCTCAATCATCTGCAAATGGTATTTCATCGGTTAATGGTTCATGGTTTTACACTGAAACTCAACAAGTCGGTATTTTGCCAAGAATCAGTTTCTTTCCTAGGATTTGTTTTATCACCCAACGGAATAACACCTAACCCAGATAAGCTCAAAGTAATACAGGAGTTTCCTGAACCGAAAAATGTAACACAATTACAACAATTTTTTGGTATTTGCAATTATTATAGACAATTCGTAATTAAACATGCTAACTTTGTCAATCCATTTCGTGATTTATTAAGTAGTAAAGAGACATGGAATTGGAAACTAGAACATTCAATAGCATATCAACAATTGAAAAAGAATTTTTTAAACTGCGTAACTTTACATCATTATATATCTAACGTTCCCTTTAAACTTCAAACTGATGCTAGTGACATAGGGATAAGCGGCGTGCTTTTCCAAATTGACAAAAACGGAGATAAGAAAATAATATCGGTAGCGAGTAGATGTCTAACAAAAGCTGAACAAAAATATTTCACGACTGAAAAGGAAATACTTGCGATTTTACACTCCATAAGAAAATTTAGAACGTACTTAATTGGTGCAGAATTTGAAATAATCACGGATCATAAGGCTTTAATATTTATACAAGAAACCGAATTTAAAAACGATAGACTCATGCGATGGAGTTTATACTTGCAACAATACACATATACAATCAAATACTGCAAAGGCAAGGATAATATTGTAGCAGACTTTTTCAGCCGTAACATAAATGGTTTTTCGGTACCAAAAGAACAAAGAAAACTAATAGTATCTTGGCTTAGTGAAATAGAAAATAATAAAAATTTAGACAGTTTTTTTGAAGTAGTGGCACTAAATTTAGAACCGGAGTTAAAGACAAGATTAAAAAACCTAGAAAACTTACAGATGGAAGATACTCAGTTGAAACTAGTTAGGCAGAAAGTAGTGGACGGAATTAATGCGGATAAATATAAAATACACGAAGGCATACTATTTCATAAAAAATTTAATGAACAAAATTGGAAAATAATGATACCTACAGAATTGATTTGGCTATTAGTAAATACAATGCATGATAAATTAGGCCATGTAGGAGCATTCAAGACTTATAGCTATCTTGCGCAATTTTACTATTGGAAAAATATGAGGCAATATATAAAAAAGTTTGTAACGTCGTGTGATCTATGTCAGCGTGTAAAGCCATTGACGTATAGTATGGAAGGAGAATATGGCCGAGTATCTGCAAGAAAACCCAATGAACTGTTGACACTGGATTATTATGGGCCGTTACCTAAATCAGTGGGTGGTGTTCAATTTATATTAGTGACGATTGATTCATTTTCGAAATATGTTAAATTATATACGCTAAAAAAAGCCACAACATTGAGCACAATAAATAAGTTAATAAAAAATTATTTTATCGAGGTAGGAAAGCCAGAGAGAATTTTAACAGATCACGGAAGCCAATTTACATCTGATAAATGGAAAACTATGCTAGAAAAAGAAGGAGTTCATGTAAGTTTTTCTTCAATTAGACATCCGCAATCAAATCCCACAGAACGGGTCATGAAAGAATTAGGCCGTTTATTTCGAACCTTCTGTGCAGATAGGCATACAAAGTGGGCTGTTTATATTAAGCAAATAGAAGAGCTTTTTAACATTACTACCCATCATAGTACAGGTTTCACTCCACTAGAATTACACTTTAACAAAAAACCGAGCGATAAAATCGAACAAATTGTAAAATTTCCACCAGGTGAAGAGAAACCAATCAATGTAAAAATAATGTTAGCAAATGAAGCTCTGACAAAAAATTTTAACATCCGAAAAAAGCAGCAAAGAACAAAGTCAAGAATCGTACTGGACATTGATGATTTAGTCTTATTAAGAATCCCACATCAATCTAGTGCTTTGGATAAAATGACGAGTAAATTTTTTCATATTTTCCATGGACCGTATAGAATTCATAAAAAATTGGGAGAGAATGCCTACCAGCTTACTGACATAAACGACAAAGATAAAATTTTAGGTAACTATAATCGATATAATTTAAGAAAATATCATCTGCCTACGTAATTATTGAAATTGATGAATAGGGGGGGGGGGGGGGGGAATTTGAAAGACAGACAACTGTTCTAAACTCTCCTTCCATTTTTTTTTGTATTTGTGAATTTAGTAAATAAGCTTGACTGTGTTGTTGGTAGTATGAAATTAGAAATTTTGACGACGTATTCTTTCTCTGATTATTTGAAAGAAGTAGAATAAATAGGAAATAAAGCTTATCGACATTGGGAATACTGTTATGTTAGTAATAAGGACTCGATGTACAGCAAGAAGACTGGATTTGACAAGATGTACAATTAATTTAAGAAATGACTCAGCGGGTGAATGCACAGTGGTAAATGTAATTTTAAGACTTTTATGTATACGCCGCAAGATTTTGATTGTCATTGTAAAGGATAAAACGCCATATCAAAATCAGGGGGGGAATTGTAACAGTTGAATTTAGCCGCCAAAGCAGCGACTACGTGACCCAGTGATAGGTAGGTCCGTAGGGAGGGGGGCTTTCACCTAAGCGGTGATACGACGGGTGAGAATCGATCAGAAGGTATAAGCGAGAGACGAAAGAGAGAATCGATCGAAAAAGGTGTAAGCGAGAGACGACGAGAGAATCGATCGAGAGAATAAGCGGGAGACGACGGGTGAGGTGGATCGTCATGAGAGTGCGCTCAAAAGAAGAATCATACGAACGGAGACAGACAACCGACGAAATGAAGTAAACGCATACGGATTCCCGATTAAGGAGAACCCACCAATATATTACGGACGAGGGAATTCGAATTGGCCGGGCACTGAATTCGTGAGCGCAACCGAAGAGATGGAAAAGGGGAATCTGAAGAATATCCACTATGACGCTTATGATAAGTTTTTATACATATTCTGACCTGTCTTGTTTTTATTTGTAATTTTATGATTATGCCTTTTATGGAATTGTTGTCGTCCTAGATGTCCACCGTCCCCATTTTATTTATACATTTATTTATTATTTTCGTTGATAGTTATACGCTTATTTTATTCGGTCCTAATTTATTGATATATGTCATTGGGTCATACCAAACGTCAGGATTTTCGTTTTAAATAAAAACAATAAAAAAAAACAATAAAAGTAAATTGATAACGGCATCTTTTCGTTAATTGCGAGGGGCTCCGCAATTGGAGTTAATCCTAGTCCAAATAAACCGCGAACCCGAAAAGACCGTTACAAAATTGGCGCCCGAACAGAATTAAACAAAAGATTAACTTAAGGTCGATTAGACGTATATTTGTGTATAACCCTAATTTTGTTTATATGTCTCTTAAGCATTCACCTGTTCTAACTAGATCTCGAGACAAAAGGGTAACATCGCTGAATAGTTCAAGTTCACAACAACAACAAACTACGAAACAGACGAACAAACAAGAAAAAATGGAGGAAGAACTAAAGCAGTTGCGTGAGAAGGTCGATACGATGAAAGATCTGCAAAAAATGGTGGATGCCTTATACGCTCAGCAACAGCAGAATCCGAAGATTTCTGAAGAAATACAAGAATTACGTAAGCAGAATGAATTGCAGCGTATAGAGTTAGAAAAAATTAAACAAAGTACAAGTAGTCAACAATCTAGCAATGAAAGTAGTTTAATCAGTGGGCTGGTAGAGAACTTGCAACAACTAAGAGTTGATTTAAAAACCCCAGAATTTTCAGAGGAAGAAGGAGTTAATCCGAGAGAATTCCTGGAAGATATGAAAAATTATTTAAAATTTAAACATATTTCAAATGTGTGTCATTTATTCGTCGTAGAAAGTATGCTCAAAGGTCGAGCCAAGACATGGATGGAATCTTGTCGAGGACGATTCTTGAATTTGAAAGATTTTGAAGATGAGTTTTTAAAAAAATTTTTTTCCATTCCTTTGCAAATAAAAGCCGAAGAACATTGGCGATCTCGTCGATATATTTCACAAGACGGTACTTTACAAAATTACTTTTACCAACAAGTAAAACAATCTAGATTTTGCCTTTCGAATTTAAACACGTATAAACTTAATTTTACCATCATACAACAAATGCCTGTGCGAGTCAGAGATGCACTTGCATTAGCTGATTTCAATAAAGAAAATGAAATAGTACAAGCTTTATCGATATTAGATGCTGGTTATGAAGCTAGACAAAGAGACGATCAGAAAGATAAAAAAAAGTATACTAATAGTTCGAGTCAAGTAAACCCGTACTCAAATTTGAACCAGGCTAATCAAAGTTATAAGAGTGACGCAAACAAAATTCAAAACAACGCGGCGAATCCAAATATACAAAGTGTTCAAAGTCACGGTGGTGATAATCAATATTTACCAGTTGGACATCCAACTTTTTCTCGTCCAACTTATCATCAACCGTTAACAACAAATTGGCAAAATAATCCACCAAATAATTATCCGCATTATAATCAAAATATGGTATTTCCAAACACTCAGTATCCTCCACCTGTAATTTTAGATGCTCATAGGAATAGCTTAGGTCACAACAATGTAAATACGACAACTGCAAATCCAAGCAGGCAGCATTTAAACTAATGTGCAACGCGGTGCAGCTAGGTCCAACATCGGGTTGCGCATTATCTTTTCAAGATATAGAACAGGACCTAATTTCAGATGTAGAGTTAGAATTTAATGGGAACGCACAACAATCTAACCAGTCATATAAATGTCCGTTTATTTTTGGTAATATTGAAGGTGTTCCTGTCTCTATTTTAGTAGATACGGGAAGTCAAATTTCTTGCATATCCGAAAAATTATTTAGACGTCTAGAAAGTGTAAAAAAATTTGACATTTTACCGGTTAGTAATATCCTAGTGTTACCTGCAATTGGGAAAAAGGCAACTCCAGTAAAGAGGCAGATACTAATCGAGGTTAAAATAGGTGATATGTTGAGTAGATGTTCATTTCTTGTGATACCAGGGTTGGCGAATGAAGTGATATTTGGCAATGATTGGCTTTCGATCAATGGAGCGATTTTAGACTATAACAAAAAGACGATAGTAATTAATGGGAGTTTGCTTAGTGCGTCGTTGGTATCGTACGGGTGGACCTCTTCTGAAAGATTGCTCTCTTATTTAATTTGTAATAAAATATGTATAAGAATTTCAAACGTAGAGGTAGAGGAGATAATAAGTGAAAAAACTAAAGTCATTGAAGCAGAAAGAAATGAGAACTATGGGAGTTCGACAATCGTTACAGATAGCGGTGTAAATAAATTCAATGAATCTGAAATTCAAATTTCGGATGATAATTTGGCAAATAATTTAGTAGTTACTAGAAAATCTATACTTGTTGAAAAAGAAATTGATAATCATAATGTTGAATTGGTTGTGAAAGAACCTTTACTTAATGATAATGAAATTGATCATAATGATATTGAATTAGTTGTAGGAGAACCTTTACTTGATAATAATAATGAAATTGATCATAATGATATTGAATTAGTTGTAGAAGAACCTTTACTTGATAATAATAATGAAATTGATCATAATGATATTGAATTAGTTGTAGAAGAACCTTTACTTGATAATAATAATGAAATTGATCATAATGATATTGAATTAGTTGTAGAAGAACCTTTACTTGATAATAATAATGAAATTGATGATAGTGATATTGAAATTGTGTTGCAGGAAATGTTAAGTTATGATTGTAGAATTGATAATAATGATAAGGATAGTAGATTAGAGAGGAATCCTATTGATGAAGATTTGTGTGAAAAAAATCGTAATTTAAATGGTCAAACGCTTGATGATCAACCTGAAAATGATATGGTGACAATAGTTGAAAAAGAAAATGCTAGAATAGAGAAGGAGGGAGAAGACCACAACTTTTTTGACGAAGTTTTAGTAAATTTGAACGCAATAAGCTTTAATGAATTAGATAGGACAAGCGGCTTTTTGGAGGATGTCCAAACGATCGTGGATTCAATTACGATGATTGACGACAAACAACGGCAGGCTCTAGTTAATGTACTGTCGAAATATGAAAAGTTATTCTCAAACGAAGTAGGATGCGTGAATATCTATGAACATAGTATAAAACTAAAGCATAGTAAACCTCATATAAAGAGATCTTATCCAATACCTTTGAAATTTAGAGATCCAGTAGCTGCAGAAATTAATTTAATGTTGGAGGCAGGAATTATTGAAAGGTCCAATAGCCCTTATTGTAATCCGTTAAGAATTGTACACAAATCAGATAAGAGTATTAGAATTTGTCTCGACGCTCGATTCCTAAATAAAGTTATTGACTCGGATAACGAAACTCCACCTCCGATACATGAGTTAATAAATAAACATCACGGTATTAAATTTATAACTACAACCGATTTAAGGCAGAGTTATTGGCAGATACCGTTGGCAGCGGAATCGCGCAAATATACAGCTTTCTTACATAATACATCGTTGTATCAATTTACGAGAATCCCTTTTGGATTGAAAACTGCCGGTAGTGGGTTTATGAGAGCGTTAAATTTAGCAATTGGGGAGAACTTTTCTGAATTTTTGACAACTTATATAGATGATCTTTTAATAACTTCAAAATCGTTCGATGAACATCTCAATCATCTGCAAATGGTATTTCATCGGTTAATGGTTCATGGTTTTACACTGAAACTCAACAAGTCGGTATTTTGCCAAGAATCAGTTTCTTTCCTAGGATTTGTTTTATCACCCAACGGAATAACACCTAACCCAGATAAGCTCAAAGTAATACAGGAGTTTCCTGAACCGAAAAATGTAACACAATTACAACAATTTTTTGGTATTTGCAATTATTATAGACAATTCGTAATTAAACATGCTAACTTTGTCAATCCATTTCGTGATTTATTAAGTAGTAAAGAGACATGGAATTGGAAACTAGAACATTCAATAGCATATCAACAATTGAAAAAGAATTTTTTAAACTGCGTAACTTTACATCATTATATATCTAACGTTCCCTTTAAACTTCAAACTGATGCTAGTGACATAGGGATAAGCGGCGTGCTTTTCCAAATTGACAAAAACGGAGATAAGAAAATAATATCGGTAGCGAGTAGATGTCTAACAAAAGCTGAACAAAAATATTTCACGACTGAAAAGGAAATACTTGCGATTTTACACTCCATAAGAAAATTTAGAACGTACTTAATTGGTGCAGAATTTGAAATAATCACGGATCATAAGGCTTTAATATTTATACAAGAAACCGAATTTAAAAACGATAGACTCATGCGATGGAGTTTATACTTGCAACAATACACATATACAATCAAATACTGCAAAGGCAAGGATAATATTGTAGCAGACTTTTTCAGCCGTAACATAAATGGTTTTTCGGTACCAAAAGAACAAAGAAAACTAATAGTATCTTGGCTTAGTGAAATAGAAAATAATAAAAATTTAGACAGTTTTTTTGAAGTAGTGGCACTAAATTTAGAACCGGAGTTAAAGACAAGATTAAAAAACCTAGAAAACTTACAGATGGAAGATACTCAGTTGAAACTAGTTAGGCAGAAAGTAGTGGACGGAATTAATGCGGATAAATATAAAATACACGAAGGCATACTATTTCATAAAAAATTTAATGAACAAAATTGGAAAATAATGATACCTACAGAATTGATTTGGCTATTAGTAAATACAATGCATGATAAATTAGGCCATGTAGGAGCATTCAAGACTTATAGCTATCTTGCGCAATTTTACTATTGGAAAAATATGAGGCAATATATAAAAAAGTTTGTAACGTCGTGTGATCTATGTCAGCGTGTAAAGCCATTGACGTATAGTATGGAAGGAGAATATGGCCGAGTATCTGCAAGAAAACCCAATGAACTGTTGACACTGGATTATTATGGGCCGTTACCTAAATCAGTGGGTGGTGTTCAATTTATATTAGTGACGATTGATTCATTTTCGAAATATGTTAAATTATATACGCTAAAAAAAGCCACAACATTGAGCACAATAAATAAGTTAATAAAAAATTATTTTATCGAGGTAGGAAAGCCAGAGAGAATTTTAACAGATCACGGAAGCCAATTTACATCTGATAAATGGAAAACTATGCTAGAAAAAGAAGGAGTTCATGTAAGTTTTTCTTCAATTAGACATCCGCAATCAAATCCCACAGAACGGGTCATGAAAGAATTAGGCCGTTTATTTCGAACCTTCTGTGCAGATAGGCATACAAAGTGGGCTGTTTATATTAAGCAAATAGAAGAGCTTTTTAACATTACTACCCATCATAGTACAGGTTTCACTCCACTAGAATTACACTTTAACAAAAAACCGAGCGATAAAATCGAACAAATTGTAAAATTTCCACCAGGTGAAGAGAAACCAATCAATGTAAAAATAATGTTAGCAAATGAAGCTCTGACAAAAAATTTTAACATCCGAAAAAAGCAGCAAAGAACAAAGTCAAGAATCGTACTGGACATTGATGATTTAGTCTTATTAAGAATCCCACATCAATCTAGTGCTTTGGATAAAATGACGAGTAAATTTTTTCATATTTTCCATGGACCGTATAGAATTCATAAAAAATTGGGAGAGAATGCCTACCAGCTTACTGACATAAACGACAAAGATAAAATTTTAGGTAACTATAATCGATATAATTTAAGAAAATATCATCTGCCTACGTAATTATTGAAATTGATGAATAGGGGGGGGGGGGGGGGGGAATTTGAAAGACAGACAACTGTTCTAAACTCTCCTTCCATTTTTTTTTGTATTTGTGAATTTAGTAAATAAGCTTGACTGTGTTGTTGGTAGTATGAAATTAGAAATTTTGACGACGTATTCTTTCTCTGATTATTTGAAAGAAGTAGAATAAATAGGAAATAAAGCTTATCGACATTGGGAATACTGTTATGTTAGTAATAAGGACTCGATGTACAGCAAGAAGACTGGATTTGACAAGATGTACAATTAATTTAAGAAATGACTCAGCGGGTGAATGCACAGTGGTAAATGTAATTTTAAGACTTTTATGTATACGCCGCAAGATTTTGATTGTCATTGTAAAGGATAAAACGCCATATCAAAATCAGGGGGGGAATTGTAACAGTTGAATTTAGCCGCCAAAGCAGCGACTACGTGACCCAGTGATAGGTAGGTCCGTAGGGAGGGGGGCTTTCACCTAAGCGGTGATACGACGGGTGAGAATCGATCAGAAGGTATAAGCGAGAGACGAAAGAGAGAATCGATCGAAAAAGGTGTAAGCGAGAGACGACGAGAGAATCGATCGAGAGAATAAGCGGGAGACGACGGGTGAGGTGGATCGTCATGAGAGTGCGCTCAAAAGAAGAATCATACGAACGGAGACAGACAACCGACGAAATGAAGTAAACGCATACGGATTCCCGATTAAGGAGAACCCACCAATATATTACGGACGAGGGAATTCGAATTGGCCGGGCACTGAATTCGTGAGCGCAACCGAAGAGATGGAAAAGGGGAATCTGAAGAATATCCACTATGACGCTTATGATAAGTTTTTATACATATTCTGACCTGTCTTGTTTTTATTTGTAATTTTATGATTATGCCTTTTATGGAATTGTTGTCGTCCTAGATGTCCACCGTCCCCATTTTATTTATACATTTATTTATTATTTTCGTTGATAGTTATACGCTTATTTTATTCGGTCCTAATTTATTGATATATGTCATTGGGTCATACCAAACGTCAGGATTTTCGTTTTAAATAAAAACAATAAAAAAAAACAATAAAAGTAAATTGATAACGGCATCTTTTCGTTAATTGCGAGGGGCTCCGCAATTGGAGTTAATCCTAGTCCAAATAAACCGCGAACCCGAAAAGACCGTTACACTTTGTTATTTCATTCAGCTTCCTGTAATCGATACAAAATCGATTGGATCCGTCTTTCTTGCTGACAAGGACGATTCGTGAGGCCTAGGGACTAGACGATGGTTCGATCACGTCATTCGCTAGCATGTCTTCCACGGGCTTCTTCGCCTCTTCTCCGGCGTTGAGAGCGAGTCTCCGAGAAGCCTGTTCTATTGATGAATTCTCTTCAACGTCGATCTTGTACTTGACGGAAGTACATCAGCCCTTATCACCACTGTCTTTGGCGACATAATCTATAAACTATAGCAAAACAGATCTAAACAATTCTATCTGAGCTAGTTATGACAAAATCGAAGATTTCTCAACAAAGTTCTGTAAATGTTAAAGAAAGTGATGTTGAAAATCGTCTTCAGAAAGTTCTATTTCTCGAATTCTAGGAGGAGTCCAATAAATTCCATTCCTATCTGTACAAAGAGCTATTTCGCGATTGTTTGAAGCTAGCGAATTTTTCTTGATCGAGATAACACAAGTAGTACAGCAAGGCCGGTTCTACACGCAGATTCCTGTTACCGACACTTACCGACCGAGCCGCTCCGCGCAGCCCAGACTCAAACCCTTTTCCACGATGACGTCACAGTCTGCCGTACCAGCTTGAGGTCAAAACCGTGCAACCTTACCGACAGTTGTATCGATCGAGGGTCAAAATCGTGCTGTTTTACCGACAATCTTACCGACCGAAGGTCTGTAGTGCTCGCCTGCCAACGGTAGAGGGCGCAGCGGGGGCGAGAACTTTTTTACCGTCCCGCATTCTTCTCCCACGATAGGACTGCTGATGTGTGACATGAACCACTCCGAATTCCTTTCCCACGGTAGGACTGCTGACGTGTAACGTCAACCACCTCACATTCCTTTCCCACGTCATCAACCACGTGACATTCCAAAATTAAGGGATCGTCTCAGTGTGACACTCCGAAAAATCACTGATTTTCGCGAATTTTTTTTTTAATGTTCACATGAACTAATCGGTCCGGTTTTTTTTTCATAAATAAATACGTTTATGAAGAATACAAAATGATTTTTTTAAAGTTTATTTATTGAGTGCATCATTGTTGTATAAATTGTTGTAATTTCACGTGAAAAAAAAAGGTGCTGCACGGTTTCCACGATGACGGCCGCAATTTTGGTCTGAAAAAAAAATTTCAAAAAGATTATTGATCTGTAGGAAAGTCGCTATCGCGCTCTGGAGGGTTTTTTTTTTTTTTCAAATTTGACAAAATGGCGGCGGTTTGAACAAAAAGTGTCGAATGTGGCCCTTTTTTTCGACAGTTTTTCGTAAAAAAAATAGGAAGTTTTCAAAAAAAAAAAAAAAAGCTTCCATAGCGCGATAAAGAATGACGTTTAAAATGTTCTCCCGAAATTGGAACTAGATATCTTTAAAACTCTTCCTTTGAGAGTGGAAACCGTTTTGAAAAACACCATTCTGAGAAAAACGCGTTTAAAGATTGAAGTTGGAAAAGTTTATATAAATCGTTTACTTACGATCAATCGGCGATGCCAGGTCTTGATTTTTTTCTTGGGGGTTTCTCTCGTACGTCTATCCGTGGTGGATGTCAAAAACGAACTGAAATGCTTGGACAGTTCATTCTGCAAGGTTATAGAACCTAAGCACCTTAGTACTCGCGCAGGTAGAAAACCCGTTCCCTTTCTACAAGAAACGCTGTAGCGACCGTAATAATTTGAATTTCGATTCAAAAATTTGAGAGAATGTTTAGAACAGTGTATACTATACGATAATGCAAAAAAAAAAAAAAACAATTTTTTGAAAATTTCACACTGAGACGATCCCTTAATGGTTCCGAGAATTGTTTGTCTCAAATTCAACGTCGCACCGAAATCCTTTGACCGCATGCCGCTCGCCGTCAAGTCGAAACTTGTCGAACGCATTGTTTTGTCTAACCACCTTATCAACCACGTGACATTCCGAAATTAATGGTTCCGAGAATCGTGTTTCACTTATTCGGATGTCGGTTTGATATCAACCACCTCACATTCCTTTCCCACCTTATCAACCACGTGACATTCGAAAATTAATGGTTCCGAGAATTGTTTTTCACTTACTCGGATGTCGGTTTGATATCCTAGGTCGACCGATAGTCGCGGTACAGAGCCATGGATCTGCGGTGTCGGGTTACTATCGCTCTTGGAATGCCAAAAGGTGCGCGGGCATCCGTACAGCTGCCCTATAAAAAGGACGCTCATCACAGCAAACGATCATTACGCCACAAGCTGTCAAGTATACGTGAGGAAAAAGCTCAAGATGGAATCCGCGAAGTGTTTGAGATTGATCGATGTTATGGAATCGGCGTTCAAGATTTTATCGGAAAAATCGTCACCGGCAGAGATTGCAAAATGGATTCGACTCGGAACCCAAAATATCAGACTTTTGAATAGAATCTTACGCAACAACGCCTCAACGATCGGGGAGAAGACAAGAATTTTGACTACAATTGGAATTCTGAAATCGTTGACAGTCAAATTTCAACAATTGCAGAAAGTGGGTGACGGATTACGAAGCCGACGAAGAAGCGATCGAGTACGGTAGGAAGATTTGGAATCAGCTTTCGAGAGGAGAATTCAAACTGGATCCATCGTCAATTTGAAGCATAAAGATGTGGAGAGATTTCTAGAAGACGCAAAGGTACTAGCTGTGACGAGGCTGAAAAACGCTCTGAAGAAAGACAGGAGCTTGAAAGCCAACGTTATCCTGGCTTGTAAATTTGAACTTAAAAAAGTTGATCGCACGGTGGAAGAGATCAAATTTTTTAATACGAGAAATGAAATCATCCTCCAGACAACGGATATCAACGAATGGTTCATCGAAAACGCGACGGAGCGTTTGTTGAAAAAGGTGGAAGATTTCCAGGAAAAGGATTCAGGTTGGTCGCTGACCGAAATAATCAATTTGACTGTGAATATCAACAAGTACGTGCCACTACGAGGCGGTGTCTTCACATACACCCCGTTACCTAAGCATATCAGTGATAAGAAGGCTGTCGTCAACATCCGTAACAGCGACTCGTATTGCTTCCTCTGGTCGGTCACCGCAGCTCTGTTCCCAGCCGACAACAACCATCCTAACGCGACCAGCTCGTACCCACATTTCAGCTCAGTGCTACAATACGACGGTTTGCATTTTCCAATGTCTCTAGACAAAAACACCATTTCAAAATTTGAGAAGCTTAACGGTCTTTCAATTAACGTTTACGGTATAGACCAAGGTGATCGGAAAAAAAGTGAAATAGTACCGATTCACCTGAGTCAGAATGAGTCTGATGAACCTGCAATTCATCTTTTGGCGATCGAAACTGAAATCACTGACGATGACGATGATGATGATATGGTAAATTATGAAAAAAATAGAATCTTTCATTTTACTTGTATTCGAAATCTGTCTCGATTAACAAGTTCTCAAATTTCCAAACGTGCACATCAGACGTGGTTGTGCGATAGGTGTCTGTCTCATTTTAATTTCGAAAGATGTTTGTTGAAGCACCGAGCTGATTGCATGAATTTAAACAAAACCAAAGTTATTCTACCTACAGATGAGGAAAAAATACTGAAATTCAAAAATTTCAAGCACAAAGAAACCGTTCCATTCTGTATTTACGCGGATCTCGAATGTTTACTGCAACCCACACATGAAAGTTTTGGGGAAAATAGAACAATTTATCAGAAGCATCTTCCGTATAGTATAGCTTACTATCTACATTGCGCGTTTGACGATTCGCTTTCAAAATTCAAAATTAATCGTGGAGAGACTTGCGTTCAATGGTTTGTGAACGAGTTAGCGGAATTGGCACATTCGTTAGAGGGATACTACAAGACTGTTGTACCGATGGAACCACTAAATTTCAATCAAATCAACGAATTTCACTCAACAACAGTGTGTCACATTTGTGAAAAACCGTTTACACTCGCAGACGTGAAACATCGTGATCACTGCCATTTCACGGGAAAGTACCGTGGTGCTGCTCACCGAGGTTGCAATCTAAATTACCAAAATTCGCACATTATCCCAGTGATATTCCACAATCTGTCGGGTTACGATTCACATTTTCTGATCAAAGCACTGGCTACATCGTTCGAGGGCACAACTGAGCTTCTACACGTGAACAAAGAAAAGTACATTTCATTTACAAAATACGTCGAGGGGACAGATATAAAGTTTAGATTCGTAGATTCGTACCGCTTCATGCCCAGTAGTCTTGAGAAATTAGCAACGTATCTCGGTGATGATCAGAAATCAATCACACGAAAATTTTATCATAGCTCAGATGAATTTCAGTTGTTGACCAGAAAAGGAGTGTTCCCGTACGAATACATAGACAGTTGGGAGAAGCTCGAGGACACACGGTTACCATCCAAACAACAATTTTACTCAAAATTAAATGATCGGGACATATCAGACGACGACTATGCACATGCATGTAATGTTTGGCAAACTTTCAACGTTCAAACTTTGGGAGAGTATTCGGACTTGTATTTACAGACGGACGTGTTTTTACTGGCCGACGTTTTTCAAAACTTTCGACAGAGCTGTTGGACGACGTACAAACTGGACCCGTTACATTACTACACAGCGCCCGGTCTGTCGTTTGATGCAATGTTAAAATGTACAGGCATCGAACTCGAGCTTCTCACCGACATAGACATGGTTATGTTTATCGAAAAGGGTATTCGTGGTGGTGTGTCACAGTGTTCGAACAGATACGCAAAGGCCAACAATAGATATATGGGAGAGGAATTCGATCCTGAGGTCCAAGAATCTTATCTCATGTACTTTGACGTTAATAATTTGTACGGTGCTGCTATAAGCTTTGCTCTGCCATACAGTTCCTTCGAATGGTTATCAGACTTCGGACAATGCGACGTTCTTACCATCTCGGACGACGCGGAGTTTGGTTACATACTGGGGGTTGATTTGGAATATCCTGAGGAACTGCATGAAATTCATAAGGATTTACCACTGTGTCCGGAGCACTACATACCTCCGATCTCGAATAGTAAGCAACCAAAATTGACGCCCACGCTATTTTCCAAGATAAAATACGTTGTTCACTACCGCGTTTTGAAACAATGCTTACAATTAGGCTTAAAATTACTCAAAATTCATAGAGTTCTCAAATTCAGGCAAACCCGGTGGCTCAAAAAATATATAGATTTAAATACCGATTTGCGAAAAAAATCTGACAACGAATTTGAGAAAAATTTTTACAAGCTAATGAACAACGCAGTTTTTGGCAAAACTATGGAAAATGTTAGGAAGTATAGAGATGTCAGGCTGATCACGGAATGGGATGGAAGATACGGTGCTAGAGCTACCATAGCCAAACCCAATTTTCACAGCTGCACCGTTTTCGACAAAGATATAATTATCGTTGAAATGAGTAAGACGAAAGTCAAGTTGAATAAACCATTGTACGCAGGTTTCTCCATCATGGATCTGGCTCAAACATATATCCACGATTTTCATTACAATTACATTAAGCAGAAATTCGGCAACCGAGCAAAATTAATGTACACGGATACCGACAGTTTGATTTACAATTTTACCGTCCCCGACATATACGAACACATTAAGGAGGACTTGCACAAATTCGATACTTCTGATTATCCGCTTGACAACGTTTACGGAATACCTCGAGCAAACAAAAAAGTTCTCGGCTTGATGAAAGACGAGAATAACGGGAAAATCATGCTCGAATTTGTAGGATTAAGAGCTAAGTTGTACGCATTCCGAGTCTTGGGAGATGAAAAAGACAACAAACGTGCCAAAGGTGTTAGAGGATCAGCGTTGAGAAAAATAACCTTCAACGATTATTTGGACTGTGCGTTGAAACGTGAAAATCTATCCTCAAATCAGCATTTGATATTGAGTCGAAAGCACGAGGTATACACCGTAGAACAGCAGAAAGGAGCACTGAGCTGGAATGACGACAAGCGGATCGTGTTTCAAAATACAACCGACACGCTTCCGTGGGGCTACAAGCCTACACCTTAGCTTTGTAATTTATAACTGTACCATGTCTGTCGATTGTCTAAAAAATAAAGACGCATACTTGTTGTGTGTCGGATATAAAATAAAAAGGGACATACGTTTCTAGAAAAAATTCATTGAGTAAAATGTTACATATCCGATTCGTTTATCCAACTGTTGTGTGTATTGTCAAAACCTAACCATTTAACGTATATTTTTCTTTCGCGCTTCTTGAGCACCTTTTCCACCAGATAGATATCCGGATGCTTAACCTTGAGGAGCTCTTGTTCGTAGAAACCACCAGCGATGGGTTGATCTCGGTAGTCTTTGAGCTTGTACGTCACAGGATGAGTATTTTCCACTCGACTTATCGTGAATATTTCAGTCGTCCAATCGGGAGTGTAACCTTTCTCGAAGACATTTTTGAATTTACTGATTCGAACTTTGTCGCCGGATTTAAACTTTGCCGATACGGTAGGTATCGCTCGGAGCCCTCCGTACGCCTGACGTAATAACAGCCTCTTGTTTGCAACGGTGACATCCGACGGTTTCATTCTTATGGTTCGGTGTTTGACGTTGTTGTAAGCCGAAACCAAATCGGATAAGATATCGAGCCACTTGTAGCTTCCTTGCATGCTGAACCGTGTCCACATTTTACCTTTCAGCGTGCGATTGAAACGTTCACAGATCGAAGCCTTCAAATTACTGTACGTGGAGTAAAGTTTGATTCCGTAGCGTGTCAGAAGCGATTCGAATTTCGAGTTGTAAAATTCCGTTCCTCTGTCGACGTGTAAATTTTTCGGTACCCGTCCTTGGACAAGCACAGATTCCATTGCCTTCGTAACATCATCTCCAGACTTGCTCTTTATCGGTATAGCCCACGCATACTTTGAAAAGATATCAATGACTGTGAGCATGTACTTGTAGCCTTTGTTTTGTCCAGCGTACGACGTCATATCAACAAGATCCGCCTGCCAGGTCTCGTCGATGCCGCGCACGTCTACACGTCGACGCGGGTAATTCCGGCGTGCAGGCTTATGCAGTTCCGTTACCAGTGCTTGCTTTTCCTCGTTCATATTCCAACGCTATTAGTCTGGCGTCCAATTCGGAAATGATTTCCGCGTTTCGAATCGACAAGTCTCTGTCTGTTTTAAAGTCTGTGTAGAAGGTATCCAAGGCTTTCTTCGCGGTGATCTCCAAAGCTTTGATCATTTGATCGAGGTTGTCGATTTGTTTTTACAGCACGCTGAATTTTCGTCTCAAGGTTTTTAAAGTTACAGCATTGTTCGGCTCTGCGGGATCTGCGACGTTGCACAGTCTTTTGTTCCGTATATCGTAATGCCCGTCCGCTGTTATTTGAAACCCGACACCCGGAGGACCGCGAGCGCTCGCGGTCGTGTTTTTATCCAGCTGACGTCCAAACACGTCGACGCTCATCTCGGTAATGAATGCAAAAATGACGGGAGCTGCTTAAGGGGGGGGTAAGGTCAAATCATACGAAAAAAGCCATGTTTTCGTGATTTTTTTTCTGACGACGTAGTTAAAATTTCTTTACTCAACCAATGGTACATTGAAGTATGACATTCGAAGAATATTTCATCAAATTTTTACAAAGAAATATTAAAAAATACGGCAATGGCAGCAATTGTTCGGACGTGTCTCGAAAAAGAGTTGAATTGCGGTACCCCTCATAACTTGGTGCTGGATCATCGAAAATCAAAAAATCAAAGTTCATTCGTTAGATAATAGTTTTTCCCAGGTAACGCTGTCGAGTTTTTTTTTTTTTTGTTCATAATTTTGATTTCGCAATAACAAATTAGGCGATTTTTTCCCAAAAAATTGTGTTTTTCACTTCAAAGTGTTCGAAAAAATGAAAAAAATTGGAAAAAAAAAAAAACTCGACAGCGTTACCTGGGAAAAACTATTATCTAACGAATGAACTTTGATTTTTTGATTTTCGATGATCCAGCACCAAGTTATGAGGGGCACCGCAATTCAACTCTTTTTCGAGACACGTCCGAACAATTGCTGCCATTGCCGTATTTTTTAATATTTCTTTGTAAAAATTTGATGAAATATTCTTCGAATGTCATACTTCAATGTACCATTGGTTGAGTAAAGAAATTTTAACTACGTCGTCAGAAAAAAAATCACGAAAACATGGCTTTTTTCGTATGATTTGACCTTACCCCCCCCCTTAATAAATGATTCCTGCTTCGCGTAGCTCTTCGATAATGGAGATTATTTCGTTATTGTGACTCGGATTTCCCGCTGCCTGAGATGCCAGGAGTAAACGAAGACGCTCCACCAACTCGTTTGGATCATCCCAGAAGACGTATTCCGTTTCAACACCTTGTCGAGTGATCATAGCTTGCGGAAGTAGACCTTTACCCTTTCGGCGAGGTGATGGGGAATAATCCATTGATTCGGCAATGACATTTCTAAATTTGTAACTGTTATCGTTTCGAACAGCCCTATCGGATGAGTAATACTTCTTATGCGCGTTTGTTGCGAGGATTATGTTTTTAAAATTTTCCCGATCTCCGGCGCTCACAGAAGAACCGTTGGGCTTCTTTTTGAACAAAAGTTCCAGCGAACCCTTGGTTTTCGGGTAACGCGTGTCGCCAATACGAACGTAGTCACTCTCAAAAGATATCAACGAATCACCTATCATTAGTCCGTTTGAGAGGTTGCGTACACCGTACACGTTGTCCAATTCGCCTTTTGTCTTCGCATCTCTCATCAGTGCAAAATACTCGTCCTCGACCGGTGTTTCTACGACTGTTTCATCCCCCGCCGAAGCAAAGGAATCGTCCATTTCCGAGACAGTTTCATTTTTCGTTTCATTTTTCATCTCCTTCATTTCTTCTCTAATTTCTTCCACCTCTTGTTTGACAGGTTTGGTATCTTTTGTAACATCCACCAGTTCTTGCAACGGAGTCACTACTGGTTTGAAAACGTCACTCAATTTCTGAGTCGTAGATTCCCTGCCCGACTTGAGCAATCTGTGTTTTCGACGGATCGCAGCACTTGCTTGAGCAATCTGATGTAGGACATCTTTTTGCTTGGAAATTTCAGAGCTCTGCATGTTGACGCAACTGAGTCTGCAACGCTACTGCGTCTCTCGCTCAAAAACGTTAGATTTCATTCCTTTCCCAGGCTAACAAAAGAATCGAATCCCCTCCTGTATCGTCCTTCGTTGAGCTCACTGTCTTTTTCGATCACCAGAAACCCGTACTTCTCACCGTTCCAGCATGCAGAGCACACACTTTTAAACTCTGTGTAAGACATATCGGTGTTCACATGGTCGTTGTATACGTGTCTCAGGTTCATATCGTCTTGTTTGAATAACACGAGTAAGTTTACGCTGTCGCGCACGAGATGTTTGGGAATACGCGCGTACGTCTGACAGAGATAGAAACAGTCAACGTCGTGATGTCTACCCATGCAAAAGTAGGCTCTAATATTGTCCTGCTTCTCGCACGCTACATCGTCAAATATGATTATTGAGTTGGGCCGTGCTTCTTGCGGTGGAATCACTTGCTTACGCTCGGTAAACGCAAAATACTCCGTATTCTCAACATGGTCCAGTAATTGCTTCAACAATTGGTATTTAGGTTGGTTGAGAGATTTCGAGTAGATGTAGATATTTTCAAATCTGAGTCCATTGGGATGGGTTATAAGTGTGAGCAACGCATTAGTTTTACCACAATTCGACGGTCCACAGAATATCGCACGTACACTGTTCGGGAGTAATTCACCGTGCCGTTTGTGCTCTTCGACATTTTGCTCCGAAAGTTTGTCAAAATTCATCACGGGAAGCTTGGTAGGTTGTTTCTCAAACCGCATCTCGGACATGACTGATCGGATTTGCTATAAATACCCCGTTTTAAAGCACTTTTCTTCAGTCAACGCACGAACATGATCGCGTACAGAGGTAAACGAAGCAGCAGCAGGCGGCAACATCGTGGCAAGGGTCTGGTGAATAGAATCATCAACAAACTTCCGATCGAGTTGCATGTTCCCGGTTACCAATACTGCGGTCCTGGTACGAAGTTGACGAAAAGACTCGCAAGAGGCGATTCCGGTATCAATCCTCTTGATGCAGCGTGTAAGGAACACGATATAGCGTATTCGAAAAATCGTGAGAACCTTGAGGTTAGAAACGAGGCTGATAGGGTGTTGGCTGAGAAAGCTTGGAAACGGGTTCTCGCAAAGGACGCAAATTTGGGTGAGAAGGCAGCCGCTTGGGCAGTAGCTAATACAATGAAAGTAAAATCAAAACTCGGAATGGGAATGCGAAAGTCAAAAAATGTGACCTTGAGAAAAATTGTAAATGCTGCAAAACGTTCTATGGTTCCAAGCAACGATGCAAAAGTAGCTATCGAATCTGCGCTGAAGGGAGCTGAGAACGCCGTTGAAAAAGCGGGTGGTAAATGTAAAGTGCGAACACCTCGCGTCCTACCGGTACCTTCGAAAGTCGGTGGTTTTCTACCGTTTCTGATTCCTATTTTTGCCGGTCTCAGCGCTACGGGTGCGTTAGCCGGTGGTGCTGCAGGTATAGCAAAAGCTGTGAACGATGCGAGCGCGGCTAAACGAGAATTGGAGGAAAGCAAACGACACAACAAAACTATCTAAGCTATCGCGTTGGGCAAAGGGCTTCATATGAAACCGTACAAAACAGGTCTTGGTCTCCATCTTTCAAAAAACTAGATGCGACGCTACCACGTCGAGCGTTGACTGATTGGGACTTGTTGAAATATGCAAAAATCTTGAGGTTTCCGCATTTCCGCGGTGTTGACATGCGAAACGAAATGCCCGAAAACGGTCCACGAAAAAACGAGTCAGCTATAATCAACCTTGACGACAAAGACGGTCCGAAAACACACTGGGTTGCATACATGAAACGCGACAATAATATCGATTACTTTGACAGTTTCGGCAACCTTCAACCACCCTCAGACCTCATAAAATACCTCGGCGTTGGTAGCGTCAAATACAATCATGAGAGGTACTAGGATTATGATACATTTGAATGCGGACACTTGTGTCTGAAATTTCTAAGTGGTAAGCTATATAAACATGGTGCGTGATTCGTCAAAGTCAGTCTACCACTCGCAGTCATGGATGATTCGTTAACGTTAACGATTTCGGGAACCTCTTCGATACTCGAGGCACAATATTTCCCACCGATCGAACTTGCTCGTGATAAAAGTTATGCTCTTGGCTTGGTAGAATTGTTAACCTTTAATTCGATTCCCAACGTTGATGTCGGTCACAATAAAATTTACGTAGCTGACAAAGTGATCACCATACCTACCGGCAGCTACGAGATCGAGGACATAGAGAAGTATCTTCAAAACGTGCTAAGAAATACAGATATCAGGCTCGCCATCAAACCCAACAATAATACATTACGCAGCGAAATCACATGCAACCACACGATTAACTTTGAGCCGAATCATTCCATTGCTCAACTTTTGGGATTTACACCACGTGTATTGGAGGTTGATAAAACTCACGAATCGGACGTGCCTGTAACTATACTCAAGGTCAACGCGTTGCGAGTCGAGTGTAGCATTACAACGGGCGCCTACGTCAATGGACACAAAGTACACACTATTCACGAGTTTTTCCCGACCGTCCCACCAGGATATAAGATCGTGAAAGTACAGTCGCACGTCATTTACCTTCCGATCACCGTCAAGACCATAGATCACGTTCAGCTCCGGTTAGTGGATCAAGACGGAGACCTGGCTAATTTTCGTGGAGAAGTTATTACTGTGAGACTACACATCAAATCGCAATAAACGACGGGAATTGTATATAACAGACTGTCAAAGAGTAGGTATATCAGTAAGTCGACATGCCCCGATCAAGTCAGTCGTCGATCGATTACCGAACCGCTAACACCTCGAAACGTGGAGTTCCTGATAGCTCTGGGTCTGAAACTGACACCTTTTGGAAGAGGAATTTCCGACAAATAAAAATCCGATTTTGCTTTTTTATCATCTGCTACGTGCCATGGAGGAGGAAATCTTGAGCATTCAAACACCAGTCGTCTTTGACGAATCCGTTGCGCATTACGAGATTCACGCTCACAAACCTTACGCCTCGTCGACTTTCAACAACAGCGATGAAATTCGAATCACCGTTCAGCATCAGGACTTATGCATATTACCCAGCAAAAGTTCGGTACATATCCACGGACGACTCCTCAAACCTGATGGTACAGCTACTGTGAACACACAGCTCGTAAACAACGCCATCTGTCATCTGTTTGAAGAAATTCGCTACGAAATTAACGCAGTTGAGGTTGATAGAAGCAAGAACGTTGGCTTGACAAGTCTCATGAAGGGTTACGCTTCCCTGCACCCTGGTCAGACTCGGCTGATGGAGAACGCTGGATGGCTCGATGTAGAAGAGAAGAAGAAATTAACCGATGCCAATGGTAACTTTGACGTACTGATACCGCTCAGCATGGTATTGGGTTTCGCCGAAGACTACCGCAAGATCGTTGTCAACGCTAAACATGAGTTAATTTTGACGAGATCAAAAACTGACGTCAACGCAATCATGCAGACTCAGGAGGAGGAATTCAAAATCACGATCAATGCAGTGGAATGGCTAATACCGTATTTGAAACTCGCGGATCAGAAAAAAGTTGACCTACTAAATTTCATTCAGAGAGATCCGCCTGTTTCGATGAGCTTCCGCAGTTGGGAATTGTACGAATATCCCTTACTTCCCACAACATCGAAACACGTTTGGACTGTGAAAACTTCCACTCAGCTTGAAAAACCTCGGTACGTCATTTTGAGTTTCCAAACAAGTAGAAAGAACAAGACCGGCAAGAACGCAAGTCATTTCGATCATTGCAATATCACGGACGTCAAGCTATTTTTAAACTCTTAATCTTATCCGTACGGTAACCTGAACCTCAACATGAGTCGTAATCTCTACGCGCTCCTGTACGAGATGTACGCAAACTTCCAAGCTACCTACTACGACAAGAACCCCGAGCCGTTGCTGACAAAGAGTGAATTCCTTCGAGACGTCCCCTTATTCGTTATCGACTGTTCGAAACAAAACGAATCTTTGAAGTACGGACCTGTCGACATCCGTCTTGAATTTGAAGCTAAAGCCAACTTTCCCGCTGAAACATTGGCGTACAGCTTGATCGTTCACGATCGTATTGTCGAATACAACCCGCTCAGTGGTGGGGTGAAAAAGTTGGTATAAAAGCTGACCCGTTCCCACCATCTCGCACAGTTCAAAGATGGAGCTCATCGTTGACATACAAGGCTTTCGTAGACCTTTCAACAACACCTTCACATTAAAAGAATTGGCTATAATTTCAATCTACTCGGAAGCATCTCCATCAATGTTTTTCTTCAAGCCACCTTACAAATGGAATTTACTGGACGTCATACACAAAAGCCAAAATTCTTGGCTAGAACGCGATTTTCACGGCTTACGTTGGTGCTGTGGAACCATACCTTTTGAGGAAGTTGAGCGGACCATTCAAGACAGGCTGTGCAAAGCTCAAACCGTGTACGTAAAAGGAGAAGAAAAACGAGATTGGTTGCTCAAAATCGTTCCGAAAGTTCAAATCATCGATATGTTGGACTTTGACTGCCCGTCGCTTGAAACCCTGCAAAAAACTTCAGCTGTGTCTCTGAGATGCGACCTTCACACAATACCCAACGCAATCTGTGCAGCACGAAACGTTTGCATACTTCAGAATTGGCTACAAAATCATCGTACTGTCCGGATGGCGAGGCTGTACGATTTGTGTTACTGCGCAGAAGCGTCTACAAGAACGGTCCCGCATTCCTGGCGAATATATCACCCTGGTCATGATACTGTTGAATAGAATTATTGTACTATTTTTGTGAAGTAATTGTCAACCGTACTCTAAAAATTGTACTCAATAAAACTGTTTTTTTGAAGAATATTCATGAAATAATTTTATACCTTCACCTTAGCTCTTAAGAGAGAATTTTTTTCAATACGAAGCTTATGTAAGATTCGACCTTGCTCTTCATCCTTGACCGAGCTGTACTCAAACCGAGTTATGTTTTTGCATTCCTAGAGCGATAGTAACCCAACACCGCAGATCCTTGGCTCTGTACCGCGGCTATCGGCCGACCTTGCACTCCGGTCTGAACCCGTCCAAATACTCATCGTAGAGTTCACATTGCATGACGCAGCTCGAAACCCTCCATCGTTGCTTAGTGGTGTTCGGAGTAGCATTTTCTTAGGTTTTGAGACTTAATTCTAGGATTGAAGGTATACAAGATGGATAAATGAAAAAATATTCATAATTTAAATCTTTTTTTTTTTGTTTATTGAACGTAAGACTTACACAGAACATTGGATATTCGAATATTATACGTATACAAATTCAAGTTGACCGTACGGTCCGCCAAGATAGCGTAGATGCAACCGTATCTCCTTACTGGCTGTCGTCACCTTCTGGAACAAATCTTCATTTTCGTGGAGGGCCTTGGTCAGTCGGTTGGGCAGAAAAATCGTGAAAGCGTCATCCAAGTCCAGAACGATTTTGTCTCCAAATTTCGTTTTAACCCGACGAACGCCACTGACCCGGTATTCGAAGTAGGCTTCGAGGTCCGAGAGCTTTTTCAACGGCAGAAATGTCTCCAGGCGAGCGACTTCGTTCAATTCTGAAAAGTCCATGATCGTTACGGTCCAGTTGTAGGTGCTCGAAATCTCTTGTGAGTTGATTGAGGTCGGATCTGATTTTCAGCAGATGTTTTACTTCTCCAATATTCTTGAGGAGCAGTTCTAGTCGTTTCTTCAACTCACGTTGTTCCAGAGCACTTCTCATTTGCAAGAAGAACAGCTTCAGACTGGCGATGAAGTTTTCACTTTTCGCTTATATAACGTTCCCCCACCACATAATTTGATGGAGGGTAAGGAATGTCAAGGGGCTGATATCAAAGTTTGTGTATGCGCGCGCACCTTTTGACATTCCAAGAGCGATAGTAACCCGACACCACAGATCCATGGCTCTGAATGTACTGCGACTATCGGTCGACCTTGGATATCAAACCGACATTCGAGTAAGTGAAAAACAATTCTCGGAACCATTGATTTTTGAATGTCACGTGGTTGATAAGGTGGGAAACGAATGTGAGGTGGTTGATACCAAACCGACATCCGAATAAGTGAAACACGATTCTCGAAACCATTAATTTTGGAATGTCACGTGGTTGATAAGGTGGTTAGACAAAACAATGCGTTCGACAAGTTTCGACTTGACGGCGAGCGGCATGCGGTCAAAGGATTTCGGTGCGACGTTGAATTTGAGACAAACAATTCTCGGAACCATTAATTTTGGAATGTCACGTGGTTGATAACGTGGGAAAGGAATGTGAGGTGGCTGATGTTACACGTCAGCAGTCCTACCGTGGGAAAGGAATTCGGAGTGGTTCATGTTACACATCAGCAGTCCTATCGTGGGAGAAGAATGCGGGACGGTGAAAAAGTTCTCGCCCCCGCTGCGCCCTCTACCGTTGGCAGGCGAGCACTACAGACCTTTGGTCGGTAAGATTGTCGGTAAAACAGCACGATTTTGACCCTCGATCGATACAACTGTCGGTAAGGTTGCACGGGGTCGGTAAGATTGTCGGTAAAACAGCACGATTTTGACCCTCGATCGATACAACTGTCGGTAAGAATGCACGGTTTTGACCTTAAGCCGGTATGGCAGACTGTGACGTCATCGTGGAAAAGGGTTTGAGTCTGGGCTGCGCGGAGCGGCTCGGTCGGTAAGTGTCGGTAACAGGAATCTGCGTGTAGAACCGGCCTTGCTGTACTACTAACACAGTTTTGAGCTGTAAGAAAGTCTATTCCCAAAACACCTCCATCCTCCATATCTGCTATAAAACCTCATGTGGAGAGTCAACGCATCCAAAAAGGTTAATTTGGACAGTAACCTGTCTTAAAACCAGGGTCGTCTCTCCACTGGCTGTTCGTAGGGATAAAGCGGAAACAATTTGGTTATCGGATTTAAAGAGATCCGATCGAACTACGGCTACTTCCGTGCCGGTGTCTACTACCCAAAGACAATCGACGCCATTTATAGTACAGCGCGCGTGAAGACCAAACTGACGTAGACCTTTAATTAAAAACTGTTCTTTAAGAGGGCTTCCACTTTTAACAATGCGCGATGATTTTCGCCCTAACAAATCATCCGAGATTAGTTTTTTGTACGAGCTTCGGCTAAAGAGCACGATTGAGGATTTCCTTCCCTTATTTCTAAATTTTTTTTTCCGCTAATTATAGGAGTTCGGATTCGAATTTTGCATCAAATCTCCAGTAATTTTCTTGAACAAAAAATAATTGTTGGCATCATGACCAATTTTCTTATAAAAAAAGCAAGACAATACAGTTTGTTCGGACGCAACTACACTTTCAATTTCGCGTCTGGTATTCTGATTTCGAAAAGAACCACGATTTTCACGTTTAAAATTATTATTACCATTTTCATATCTAAAATTCTGAGGCTTGATCTTTTCCGAGCGTTCAAAATCCCGTCTTTCTGAGGTGTTTTTGGACACCTCAATTAGGCGAAGTTTGTTTGACCTAAAATATTGTTTACGCATGGCCTCCACTACGAGGGCTTGGCCGTTGCCTCTCGCAGGGAAGTGAGACCCGATGTCCCAACGGCCATTTCAATTTCCGGGTCAATAATTGCATTAAGAAAAGCCTGTGTTGCTTTTAAATTCCTGGATGGTTCATGGTCTGGTAACGCTACTCGAGATAGTCGTTCTATGTCTTGACTAAGAGACGCGAGGTTCTGGTCACGTCCTTGTCTCCTCGTTTGGAATTGTGCTGTATAAAGTTTTGTTAAATGGTCATTGTCATTTCTCAATTTTAGTGCAGAGCTAAGTTTGTCATAGTTTGAAATTTCTACCTGTGATAATGCTGTCAAAACGTTTAACGCGGGAGTTCGCAAACAAGAGACAAGGCTGTGGGCCCTCATGGCAGAGTCCCACTGATTATGCCTTGAAATTGTATTAGATTGTCTCTCGTACTCGGCCCATGGAATTTTTCCATCAAATATATGCGGTTTCAAAGAGCAAATAGGTTTCTCGTGAATTCGAGAAGTAACCCCTGGTAATCTTGAATTATTCAATTGACTAACAAGGGGAACGCACGACGTTCGGATCACGGATTTTATTCAAACTTTGTACAGTTTTCGTACTCCATTAGAACAACATAATGTGCAAGTAGCAAGGCATACAACTTCGGCGTTTTCGAGAAAATCGCAAGGGAAATCTTACGTAATTCAATATCTACCGGTGCGTAGCGACACTGACAACAAGGCGGCGGCGGCCGAGCGGTGAGCCTTCAATATCCGTGGTCGCTGGAACGCTGGATCGAGTCCCTCTCGTGTTTTCTTTTTTTTTTTTTTTTTCTCCTATAACACTGGTCATATTATTTTTCATATACATTACAATTCAAAGGTAGTGTAATGAAAAAATACGTGTATTTGCATGAACCGTTATCGAATTTCCAATGTTGTATTGCTATATTTATAATTATCGAAAAGTAAACGATCAAACGAATAAAGGATTCCTCAAAGCATATGTCTGGCGAGATTTGCAAAATCCCTTATACCTGAAAGCGGGTAACGTACCCGAAACTGTTGTGCACACTCCGACCTGCAGACACAGATTTGAAAGGATAGGGGAGGGCCATTAGTTTTGGACCCGGGTTCTATTCTTATAGGGCTGATGCTATACAACAGGCTTCATTCGACAGTTAAGTCGGGTAGCGGTGAGACATTGCTAATGTAGCAGGAACGAATAGTGTACATACGAATTTTTTGAAAATCACGAAATTTACATTTGTACTTTAAAAATGGAAGAGACTCCCGGTTCTTCGAGTACTGTGGATGAATTTCGTGAACATTCAATGCATGATGCAGTTGCAAAACGTCGGTTGAAAGATGCGTTCGTTTACTGTGATAGTCTTCTTCAAGAAGTGGACCTTATTGATACAGAATGATCTATATCATCATAAATAAACATCAGCAACGATTCGTGAAGATGCAATGGCGATTGGAGAAGAACTATCAGTCTGTCATCGAAATGTTAGGAGAAAAGGTGCTTAGTACTGACGAGGACCTCATTCATTTCAAAGAAGTAGATGAAGAGAATCTATTCCGTGAAGTTGAAGGAGACTTTTCCGACGATGAGGATTATGAGCCAATCGAAAAGAAGACAAAAGGCGAATACATTCCATTGGAGACAAAAATTAAAGTAGTGAGACTGGCAAAAGAACACCCCACATGGAGTCTACAAACTCTCCGGATAAAAGGATCTCGAAGTTTAAAAAGGAAGGACGATTTGAAGAGATGGGAAGAAAACATAAAAACTGGAGGAACAACGATCGATAAATATGCAATAATTGATTCGTGGACCAACGACCGCTTCGTGGAGGCTCGCAAAAATTATCAGCAAGTAAGTGTACATTTTTATTACTTTACATCAAATTTTTTTTTGTATTTTCTACAACCGTCTTTGAAAAAGAAATTATGGTAATGAAATGAAACTTTGATTTTACGTTTCAGGTAACAACAAGGAACTTGCAGGAGTGGGCTTTGGCGGCTGCAGGCCAATTTCAATCGGAGGGCTTTATCTTTAAAGCATCACGTCGATAGGTTGACAAATTCAAACAACGGCACAGAATTTGGAAGAAACAATAGAAACCGTAAGGAAGTTTCAACTGCAGACAAACGCAATTATTCCAAATTTTGAAAAAAAATTTGTAATTAATACTGATCTGACAGATTGCCAGTACCAGTCAACTTATGACAGAATTCTCGCCGAAAAAAATTCAAAAACTGTGTTTGTTAAAAGGCGCGATATGAACAAAGTCACGCACTCATACACGGCACAATACGCGATTACAATGTCCGGTGAATTATTGCCGCAAGTATTTTTGTGTTTGCAAGAAGCCACGGGCAAGTTTGGTCCAAGGGTTTAAAAAACTGTTGACGATTTAACGAAAGACCTTCCAAATGTCGTTGTAACAAGTTCGAAATCTGGGAAACTTACCACACAACTTTATATTTCATTTTTAACCAGCGTCATGCTGCCTCATGTGGAAAAAGAAAAATTCTTGCTATTAATAGATTCTTGGGGAGGTCAAACGAATCCTGGTTTGTACGATGAAATCTTTACCGATGACACAGGTCTTGGAACTTGCAAGATTAAAGTCATACCCCCGAAATGTACTCCGCTTTGCCAACCGTGCGACGTTTATTTCTATAGACAAGTAAAGAACTTTATCAAGCGCCTTGAAAATTGTTTACATTTGATTGAAAACGAACGAGAAATTGCTTCTCGTGAAGATGCTATCAAAATACATTCTATCGTCCACCACCAATTATCAGCACCGATATTTACGAAAATGTTGCGTTACGCATGGTTTGCATCCAAATTATCGAAAGAAAGAGAAATTTTTCAAAATGTCAACGAAGTTTGTTTTTCCATGGAAACTCTGAAGATTCCCTGCGCATGCAGGAACATTGCATTCATTCAATGTAGCAGATGCCGTTTTAATTTATGTTTTCCGTGTCTGTATGAAAAATATCATCCTGCAAATTGTAACGTCGAAAGCACAACCTGACACTGACATATTGTGACTCATTGTTTTATTGAATAAAATTATTTACACCTTTATTTATCGATGTTTGACTATATAACATTGGTAATTCGATAACGGTTCATGCAAATACACGTATTTTTTCATTACACTACCTTTAAATTGTAATGTATATGAAAAATAATATGACCAGTGTTATAGGAGAAAAAAAAAAAAAAAAAAAACCACGAGAGGGACTCGATCCAGCGTTCCAGCGACCACGGATATTGAAGGCTCACCGCTCGGCCGCCGTCGCCTTGTTGTCAGTGTCGCTACGCACCGGTAGATATTGAATTACGTAAGATTTCCCTTGCGATTTTCTCGAAAACGCCAAAGTTGTACGCCTTGCTACTTGCACATTATGTTGTTCTAATGGAGTACGAAAACTGTACAAAGTTTGAATAAAATCCGTGATCCAAACGTCGTGCGTTCCCCTTATAAGATGAGAATATCGAGGCTGAACATGATACAGAGGCTCGGAAAAGCCAACCTCGTTTTCTACATTTATTCTACGGATTGAGGATTCGTCTATTTCCCTAATAAAAGGAACAGAAGTAGTATAGCTATAAGAGTTCTACACGCAGATTCCTGTTACTGACAATTACCGACCGAGCCGCTCCGCGCAACCCAGACTCAAACCCTTTTCCGCGATGACGTCACAGTCTGCCGTCCCGGCTTAAGGTCAAAACCGTGCAACCTTACCGACAGTTGTATCGGTCGAAGGTCAAAATCATGCTGTTTTACCGACAATCTTACCGACCGAAGGTCAAAGTCTATAGTGCTCGCCTGCCAACGGTGGAGGGCGCAGCGGGGGCGAGAACTTTTTTACAGTCCCGTATTCCTTTCCCACGATAGAACTGCTGATGTGTAACATTAACCACTCCAAATTCCTTTCCCACGGTAGGACTGCTGATGTGTAACATCAACCACCTCACATTCCTTTCCCACGTTATCAACCACGTGACATTTCAAAATTAGTAGTTCGAAGAATTGTTTTTTATTCACTTGGATATCGCCGATGTGTAACATCAACCACCCCCACGTTCCTTCCCCACGTTATCAACCACGCGACATTCCAAAATTATTGGTTCCGAGAATTGTGTTTCACTTATTCGGATGTCGGTTTGATATCAACTACGTGACATTTTTTGGCTTGTAACTGCCGTGTGAACTCAACGATAAATTTTGAACGGGTTCAGTCAAGACCAGCGTGCAATGTCGACCGATAGCCGCGGTACATTTGAAGCCATGGATCTGCGGTGTTGGGTTACTATCGCTCTGGAAATGCTAAAAGGTGCGCGCGCATACACAAACATACGTACAGCTGCCCTATAAAAAGGACGCTCATCACTGCAAACGATCATTAAGTCACAACTTGTCAAGTATACGTGAGGAAAAAGCTCAAGATGAAATCCGCGAAGTGTTTGAGATTGATCAATATTATGGAAACGGCGTTCAAGATTTTATCTGAAAAATCGTCGCCGGCAGAAATTGCAAAATGGATTCGATTCGGAACCCAAAATATCAGGCTTTTGAATAAAATCTTACGCAACAACGCCTCAACGATCGGGGAGAAAACAGGAATTTTGACTACAATTGGAATTCTGAAATCGTTGACAGTCAAATTTCAACAATTTCAAAAAGTGGGTGACGGATTACGAAGCCGACGAAAAAGCAATCGAGTACGGTGGGAAGATTTGGAATCAGCTTTCGAGAGGAGATTTCGAACTGGATCCATCGTCAATTTGACGCATGAAGATGTGGAGAGATTTCTAGAAGACGCAAAGATACTAGCTGTGACGAGACTAAAAAACGCTCTAAAGAGAGACAGGAGCTTGAAAACCAACGTTATCCTGGCTTGTAAATTTGAAGTTAGAAAAGATGATCGCATGGTGGGAGAGATCAAATTTTTTAATACGAGAAATGTAATCATCCTCCAGACAACGGATATCAACGAATGGTTCATCGAAAACGCGACGGAGCGTTTGTTGAAAAAGGTGGAAGATTTCCAGAATAAAGGTTCAGGCTGGCCGCTGACTGAAATAATAAATTTGACTGTGAATATCTACAAGTACGTGCCACTACGAGGCGGTGTCTTTACATACACCCCGTTACCTAAGCATATCAGTGATAAGAAGGCTGTAGTAAACATCAGAAACAACGACTCATACTGCTTTCTTTGGTCGGTCACTGCAGCTCTGTTCCCAGCCGACAACAACCATCCTAACGCGACCAGCTCGTACCCGCATTTCAGCTCAGTGCTACGGTATGATGGTATTGTTACGCCCCGACGTACTGCCTTGGCGTACCTTTTTAAAATTCCATTTCATTTCATTTCTTTGATTACTTCAATGCACATATATCATTTCATCAAATCTCATATTCTAATAACAGCGAGTTCCACCCCTCCTGACCAACAACGATCCCTAGTATAAGGTTCAACTTTCGTTTATTTAGCTGGTACCAAGAACTGAGATGAGAGACTGCTGAGCTAGTATCAGTAGCGCTCAGCCTGGAAATATCCCTCTTTTTGAATTAAAATTATAATCAATAACTAGGATAAACCACTACCTTCAGAACCATCAAATTAAAATAGATTACTCATTGGAATGTATGAGTGAATGTGTGAACATTGTATGCAAATATCTTTTGTTCATATTTTCCACGTGTCACCGACGAGATTGAGAATCGTCGGAACACCGTCGAAGAGCGAGAAGTAACGCTGACCTTGTGGATTTGGGCACCGGGAGGTCGCCCTCGCACCTCATTGGCTAATTACCGTTGTAACTTATTACAACTGCAGCTTCTTGGACCCTCGGGCCCAAAAAGCCGCGTCTTTCGTCTGTCAAGTCGCGAAGTGCGTGGACGTAAACCCGGATTAGCCCTCTCGAGCAATAGTAGCGTTCGGAAAATCTTAGTTGTGACCGGCCTAAAGTCTCGCGCTAATTCGTCAAATTCGAGCATTCAGTTATTCTGTTAATTGCAAGAGACTCACTATCTTCTACATTTCCATCTTTTCTGTTCTTTACTAAATCTCATCATTTTGCGAATAGACATTTTTATGATATTCCATTTTCTACAATTAAATTGAGTTCGGCCCTGATTCAAACGAATCAGGTAATTCTAAGTAAAAATAATAATAATTACACTATCATTTTTAATAAATAATCGTTCCAATCAATTTTAACTTATCATCAAAATCAGAAAACAGACACTTTCAAACTTTCGATAACAAGATATCATTCTAAATTCACAAAGACTAAGTGACCAACGTTCAACATCATTCGATTCATCAACTCTTCCAAATTTGAGGTGAGGCCCCCTGGTCCAGCATTCTACCGACGCAGACCGACACGATCCGACGGCTCTCAATCTCGTCGACCGATTCACCAAAAAGCTAAGTCAATTCGAGTGTTAATCTTCGAAATTAGACGAATTCTTGTTTCACCTTGATAATCAAAAACTACTTCAGTAAATTCACAAAAACCAAGTCTGGAATTGGTGGCTAGCTTCACTACCCCCAATTAATTCGTACTTATTGTTTCCAAGAATCAACGAATAAGACTTAACAATTATATATATATAATCGATTTAAGATAATCTAAAAAGAGAGATACAATACAATAATCACGACCAGCTAGTTATAACCATCGTTCAGAGTAGATGTTCCTGGTACCAAATAATAATATCCATTAGAATAGAACAACACACGATTTTTATAAACTTGAACACTTCATAAATTGTTATTTTCGGCTTATATATATATTTATCACCATTGATTGTTACCAAACATTTCAATAACCAAATCGAAATAGAATATACTTCATCTTTTACCAGTCAAATTATATTAATCATTTATTTTGAACGACCTTCTTCCTATTTTTATTATTGTAATTGCCTCAACAATTTAAACAAACCTCACAGACCTGTACAGGACTATAGCAGCACGATCCTACAAATTACCGGCTTATCGAAAGGTAGGTCTTCTCTTACAAGGGGAGTGTCAAACTTGGGAATCACAGATTTCCATCACTTTTATATATATTGTAGGGCAGGGTCCCCTCAATAAATATATAAAGCGGCAAGACGCCATTCGTTTTTATTATTGAGAAATTTCAACTCAAAGTTCTATATGTAACTTAAGTAGAAGGAACCTTTTTACCGGTTGCAGCAATAGTTCCGTGGCGTAGCGGTAACGCTCTTGCTTACTGAGGGACCGAACGGCTGTTCAAGTTCCGTTAGAGTTACTTTTTTTTTTTTTTTTTATAAATTATTTAATACAAAAATAAATAATTAATAATTAATATTTCTATAAATAATTTTTTTATTTTTAAGTTAGGAAAAAATACAAAAAATGATAAAAATAGGATTTGTAATAATTATAATAACAAAGTAATCAATATTATCAAAAATAAAGTCGCTCAGTAAGCAAGAGCGTTGCCGCTACGCCACGGAACTATTGCTGCAACCGGTAAAAAGGTTCCTCCTACTTGAGTTACATATAGAACTTTGAGTTGAAATTTCTCAATAATAAAAACGAATGGCGTCTTGCCGCTTTATATATTTATTGAGGGGACCCTGCCCTACAATATATATAAAAGTGATGGAAATCTGTGATTCCCAAGTTTGACACTCCCCTTGTTAGTTATAATTATTATTCATTGTCGTTACGTGGGAGCTAGATTATTCAATTAATCATTAACTACCACCGCTCAGTACACCCTCACCCCCACGTAATAGTATAAAGCTTTCTATGTCTCTGGACAAAAACAAAATTTCAAAATTTGAGAATCTTAACGGCCTTTCAATTAACGTTTATGGTATAGACCAAGGTGATCGGAAAAAAAGTGAAATAGTACCGATTCACCTGAGTCAGAATGAGTCTGATGAACCTGTAATTCATCTTTTGGCGATAGAAACTGAAATCACTGACGATGACGATTATAATGATGTCGATATGGAAAATTATAAAAAAAATAGAATCTTTCATTTTACTTGTATTCGAAATTTGTCTGGATTAACAAGTTCTCAAATTTCTAAACGTAATGGTCGTACTGCGTTGTGCGATAGATGTTTGACTTACTTTCATTCTGAAAGATGTTCAACAAAGCACAATGTAGATTGCATGAATTCAAACAAAACCAAAGTTATTCTACCTACAGAGGAGGAAAAAATTCTGAAATTTAAAAATTTCAAGCACAAAGAAACCGTTCCATTCTGTATTTACGCGGATCTCGAATGTTTACTGCAACCCACACATGAAAGTTTTGGGGAAAATAGAACAATTTATCAGAAGCATCTTCCGTATAGTATAGCTTACTATCTACATTGCGCGTTTGACGATTCGCTTTCAAAATTCAAAATTAATCGTGGAGAGACTTGCGTTCAATGGTTTGTGAACGAGTTAGCGGAATTGGCACATTCGTTAGAGGGATACTACAAGACTGTTGTACCGATGGAACCACTAAATTTCAATCAAATCAACGAATTTCACTCAACAACAGTGTGTCACATTTGTGAAAAACCGTTTACACTCACGGACGTGAAACATCGTGATCACTGCCATTTCACGGGAAAGTACCGTGGTGCTGCTCACCAAGGTCGCAATCTAAATTACAAAAATTCGCACACTATCCCAGTGATATTCCACAATCTGTCGGGTTAGAATTCACATTTTCTGATCAAAGCACTGGCTACATCGTTCAAGGGCAGAATTAAGCTTCTACCCGTAAACAAAGATAAGTACATTTCTTTTACAAAATATGTCGAGGATATAGATATAAAGTTTAGATTCGTAGATTCGTACCGTCTCATGCCCAGTAGTCTTGAGAAATTAGCAACGTATCTCGGTGATGATCAAAAATCAATCACACGAAAATTTCATCGTAGCTCAGATAAGTTTCAGTTAATGACCAGAAAAGGAGTGTTCCCCTACGAATACATAGACAGTTGGGAGAAGCTCGAGGACACACGGCTACCATCCAAACAACAATTTTACTCGAAATTGATTGATCAGGATATATCAGACGACGATTACGCACACGCGTGCGACGTATGGCAAACTTTTAACGTTCAAACTTTGGGAGAGTATTCGGACTTGTATTTACAGACGGACGTGTTTTTACTGGCTGACGTTTTTCAAAGTTTTCGACAGAATTGTTGGACGACGTACAAACTGGACCCGTTACATTACTACACAGCGCCCGGTCTGTCGTTTGATGCAATGTTAAAATGTACAGGCATCGAACTCGAGCTTCTCACCGACATAGACATGGTTATGTTTATCGAAAAGGGTATTCGTGGTGGTGTGTCACAGTGCTCGAACAGATACGCAAAGGCTAACAACAGGTACATGGGAGAGAAATTCTACACTAAGGTCGAAGAATCTTATCTCATGTACTTTGACATTAATAATTTGTACGGTGCTGCTATGAGCTTTGCTCTGCCATACGGTTCCTTCGAATGGTTATCAGACTTCGGACAATGCGACGTTCTTACCATCTCGGACGATGCGGAGTTTGATTACATACTGGAGGTGGGTTTTGGAATATCCTGAGGAACTGCATGAAATTCATAAGGATTTACCACTGTGTCTGGAGCATTACATACCTCCGATCTCGAATAGTAAGCAACCGAAATTGACGCCCACGCGACTTTCCAAGAAAAACGACGTTGTTCACTATAGCGTTCTGACACAATGCTTACAATTAGGCTCAAAGTCACTCAAAATTCACAGAGTTCTCAAATTCAGGCAAACCCCGTGGCTCAAAAAATACATAGATTTGAATACCGATTTGCGCAAAAAATCTTACAACGAATTCGAGAAAAATTTTTACAAACTGATGAACAACGCAGTTTTTGGCAAAACAATGGAAAATGTTCGGAAGTATAGAGATGTCAGACTGATCACGAAATGGGATGGAAGATACGGTGCTAGAGCTACCATAGCCAAACCCAATTTTCACAGCTGCACCGTTTTCGACAAAGATATAATTATCGTTGAAATGAGTAAGACGAAAGTCAAGTTAAATAAGCCGTTGTATGCAGGTTTCTACATCACGCATCTGGCTAAAACATATATTTACGATTTTCATCATAATTACATTAAACGGAAATTCGGCAACCGAGCAAAGGTAATGTACACGGATACCGACAGTTTGATTTACAATTTTACTGTCCCCGACATATACGAACACATGAAGGAGGACTTGCACAAGTTCGATACGTCTGATTATCCGCTTGACAACGTTTATGAAATGCCTCTAGCGAACAAAAAACTTCTCGGCTTGATGGAAGATGAGAATAACGGAAAAATAATGCTGGAATTTGCAGGATTAGGAGCTAAATTGTACGCATTCCGAGTCTTGGGAGATGAGAAAGACAATAAACGTGCCAAAGGTGTCAAAGGATCAGCGTTGAGAAAAATAACTTTCGACGATTATTTGGAATGTGTTTTGAACCGTGAGAATTTGTCTACAAATCAGCATTTGATAATAAGTCGAAAGCACGAGGTATACACCGTAGAACAGCAGAAAGTGGCACTGAGCTGGAATGACGACAAGCGGATCGTGTCTCAAAACACAACCAACACGCTTCCGTGGGGCTACAAGCCTACACCTTAGCTTTGTAATTTATAACTGTACCATGACGTATAAAATATTATTATGTAGGATAGTGAATAAGAACGCTCCGAAATATAAGAAATTGTACAACGATGCATATGTCTGTCGATTGTCTAAAAAACAAAGACGCATACTTGTTATGTGTCGGGTATGAAATAAAGAGGGACATACGTTTCTAGAAAATATTTATTTATTCAAATGTTACATATCCGATTTGTTTATCCAACTGTCGTGTGTATTGTCAAAACCTAACCATTTAACGTATATTTTTCTTCCACGCTTCTTGAGCACCTTTTCCACCAGATAGATATCCGCATGTTTACCTTGAGGAGCTCTTGTTCGTAGAAACCACCAGCGATGGGTTGATCTCGGTAGTCTTTGAGCTTGTTTGTCACAGGATGAGTATTTTTCACTCGAGTTATCGTGAATATTTCAGTCGTCCAATTGGGAGTGTAACCTTTCTCGAAGACATTTTTGAATTTGCTGATTCGAACTTAGTCGCCGGATTTGAACTTTGCCGATACGGTAGGTATCGCTCGAAGCCCACCGTACGCCTGACGTAATAACAGCCTCTCGTTTGCAACGGTGACATCCGACGGTTTCATTCTTGTAGTTTGGTGTTTGACGTTGTTGTAAGCCGAAACCAAATCAGATAAGATATCGAGCCACTTGTAGCTTCCTTGCATGCTGAACTGTGTCTACATTTTACCTTTCAGCGTGCGATTGAAACGTTCACAGATCGAAGTCTTCAAATTACTGTACGTGGAGTAAAGTTTGATTCCGTAGCGTATCATAAGCGATTCAAATTTCGAGTTGTGAAATTCCGTTCCGCTGTAGATGTGTAAATTTTTCGGCACCCGTCCTTGAACAAGCACAGATTCCATTGCCTTCGTAACATCATCTACAGACTTGCTCTTCATCGGTACAGCCCACCCATACGTTCAAAAAATATCAATAACTGTGAGCATTTACTTGTAGCCTTTGTTTTGTCCAGCGTATGACCTCTGTTGTAATATATGTGTTTATTATATTTGAAGAAAGATTTGTGTACAGGTGCGCTCTCGGTGAGCCTCGCGTTCAGACTAATCCACACGGATCAACGGTGGTTCGGAATTGTATATGGTAATTTGGGCGTTGCCAAAATTACCATCTCGTACACACACACACTCATACACGCATACATCGTGCGACGTCTTTCCCAACAACCTCATATCAACAAGATCCGCCTGCCAGGTCTCGTCAATGCCGCGCACGTCCACACGGCGACGCGGGTAATTCCGGCCTGCAGGCTTATGCAGTTCCGTCAACAGTGCTTGCTTTTCCTCGTTCATATTCCTACGCTTTTAGTCGGGTGTCCAATTGAGAAATGTTATCAGCATTTCGAATAGACAGGTCTCTGCCTGTTTTGAAGTCTGTGTAGAAGGTATCCAAGGCTTTCTCCGTGGTGAGCTCTAAAGCTTTAATCATTTGATCGAGGTTGTCGATTTGTTTTTGCAGCACGTTGAATTTCCGTCTCAAGGTTTTTAAAGTTACAGCATTGTTCGGCTCTGCGGGATCTGCGACATTGCACAGTCTCTTGTTCCATATATCCTCATGCCCGTCCGCTGTTATTTGAAATCCGACACCCGGAGGACCGCGAGTGCTCGCGGTCGTGTTTTTATCCAGATGCCGTCCAAACACGTCCACGCTCATCTCGGTAATGAATGCAAAAACGATGGGAGCTGCTTAATAAATGATTCCTGCTTCGCGTAGCTCTTCGATAACGGAGATTATTTCGTTATTGTGACTTGGATTTTCCGCTGCCTGAGATGCCAGGAGTAAACGCGGACGCTCCACTAACTCGTTTGGATCATCCCAGAAAACGTATTCCGTTTCAACACCTTGTCGAGTGATCATAGCTTGCGGAAGTCGACCTTTACCCTTCCAGCGCGGTGATGGGGAATAATACATCAATTCGGCAATGACATTTTTGAATTTGTAACTGTTATCGTTTCGAACAGCCCCATCGGATAAGTAATACTTTTTATGCGCATTCGATGCGAGGATTATGTTTTTAAAATTTTCCCGATCTCCGGCGCTCACAGAAGAACCGTCAGGCTTCTTTTTGAACAAAAGTTCCAGCAAACCCTTCGTTTTCGGGTAAGGCGTATCGCCAATACGAACGTAGTCACTCTCAAAAGATATCAACGAATCACCAATCATTAGTCCGTTTGAGAGGTTGCGTACACCGTACACGTTGTCCAATTTGCCTTTTGACTTCGCATCTTTCATCAGTGCAAAATACTCGTCCTCGATTTTCTCGACTGGTGTTTCTACGATTGTTTCACCTTCTGCCGAAGCAAAGGAATCGTCCATTTCCGAGACAGTTTCATTTTTTGTTTCATTCTTCATCTGCGTCATTTCTTCTTTAATTTCTTCTACCTCTTGTTTGACAGGTTTGGTATCTTTTGTAACATTCACCAGTTCTTGCAACGGAGTCACTACTGGTTTGAAAACGTTACTCGATTTCTGAGTCGTAGATTCCTTGCCCGACTTGAGCAATCTGTGTTTTCGACGAACCGCAGCACCTGCTTGAGCGATCTGATGTAGGACATCTTTTTGCTTGGAAATTTCAGAGCTCTGCATGTTGACGCAACTGAGTCTGCAACGCTACTGCGTCTCTCGCTCAAAAACGTTAGATTTCATTACTTTCCCAGGCTAACAAAAGAATCGAATCCCCTCCTGTATCGTCCTTCGTTGAGCTCACTGTCTTTGTCGCCACCAGAAACCCGTACTTCTTACCGTTCCAGCATGCAGAGCACACACTTTTAAACTCTGTGTAAGACATATCGGTGTTTACATGGTCGTTGTATACGTGTCTCAGGTTCATATCGTCTTGTTTGAATAACACGAGTAAGTTTACGTTGTCGCGCACGAGATATTTGGGAATACGCGCGTACGTCTGACAGAGATAGAAACAGTCAACGTCGTGATGTCTACCCATGCATAAGTAGGCTCTAATATTGTTCTGCTTCTCGCACGCTACATTGTCAAATATGATTATTGAGTTGGGCCGTGCTTCTTCCGGTGTAATCACTTTCTCACGCTCGGTAAACGCAAAATACTCCGTATACTCAACATGGTCCAACAATTGCTTCGACAATTGGTATTTAGGTTGGTTGAGAGATTTCGAGTAGATGTAGATATTTTTAAATCTGAGTCCGTTGGGATGGGTTATCAGTGTGAGCAACGCATTAGTTTTACCACAATTCGACGGTCCACAGAATATTGCACGTACACTATTCGGGAGTAATTCACCGTGCCGTTTGTGTCTTTTGACATTTTGCTCCGAAAGTTTGTCAAAATTCATCACGGTGTCATGCAAATATTGCGCAACGATTATATATGTATTTATATGTTTATTCAAACAGAGAAATTGAATGGTAATTGATAATAACAAATGGTAAAAGGAAGTGTTAACGTTATATTATATTAAATTAGACGTGCGTTACGCCTGGAAGCAGTATTGAGACTGCTCACACGGCCTCTCGCCGGGCTCGGCGACAGTGCATATGAAGTGCATAATCGCGTAATTTGAGCACTGCTGCCGATGAGAAAGCCAAGCGCATAAGGCGGGCTACGCTGCATGATAAATTTTGCACTCATCTAAATGATCCCCGGCATATTCCTACGAGAGGATATAAACTGTTACATTTAACTAGAAATGTTCTAGTTCCATCACATCCCCCGACGAAGACAAAGGCGCGTCTCTGCGGCTTCTGATTTCTCGTAGGATTCTTTCGTTACGTTTAGCTTCCCAGTAAACATGAGCCGGTTAAAATGTGGTTGAAGAAACGTTAAGGTCGTATAATTATGGTATAGGTAGAAAATATTACCGTGTTCGATATACGGTAATTTTTCAGTAAAATATTAATCGTTGTCTCTCCACAAATATTATACGATTTTCATTACACGTACATTTGAACAACGGTTTCTAGACTAATAATCAACGTTTTGTTTACTAGTTCAATTGCTAATTTAAATTCGTTAAAAACCGGTATATTTATAGATATTAAAATACAAATTTTCTACGTTTCATCGTCAACGTTTTGTTGTGGTAAGCGAGATTCGTAGTATAAACGTGTGGTAAAACCGTTTATATTTCTAGTCCTATGAACAGTTAATATACATGTTTTATTCCTTCACCGGCAACACAAGTTTAACGTTTCATTCACTGCTTTTCTACAACATTTAAACAACGGTTTCTAGACTAATAATCAACGTTTTGTTTACTAGCTCAATTGTCAATTTAAATTCGTTAAAAATCGGTATATTTGTAGGTATTAAAATACAAAATTTCTGCGTTCCATCATCAACGTTTTATTGTGGTAAGCGAGATCCGTAGTATAAACGTGTGGTAAAATCCATTATATTTCTAGTCTCATGAACAGCTAATATACATATTTTATTCCTTCACCAGTAACACAAGTTTAACGTTTCGTATAGTTACCATACCTTGCCAATATGTTCTCATTAATTGTTTAATAATTAAGTCAATACACTTTTGATCTACTGATCACATGTAATACGTGAAAATTACGTCGTACATAGACTTGTCATATCGATACACAGAATTATATACCTACTCGGGCCGAAACGTAAACAAGATTTGTTTCGTACCTTTCTGACCTTCATATCCAAGAATACTACCCTTTTCAACATAGTGAGGGCAGGAATCAACTTTTACATCATTTACTTACATATTGCGATGTTTGAATTTGGAACTATAATCATTATATTCAAGTTTTTCTCATGTTAGCAGTGACTAAAATTCAACGTTTTGTTATCCTCCTCAGCACGTTTTTCTGATTACCTTAAATTTTGTAAACAACTGGTCATTCGATTTCCAATCTTTTTTTTCATTCGATAAACTAGTAAGTATCATCAAAAATATGAAAAAATTCAGGTGACATAACACTAGAAGTGATAATTTTATTCTACGTAATATTGTAAAGTAGAACTATATGTTACCTCCATTTTTTCAAATTCTTTTCCTTGTGTTATTGTTAATTCCCCAACATAGGAAAAAAAGTTGAAAAATCGATGAACAGATTTTTTTACAAAGGTCACCAAGAAATTACGTAGTTGAGCATATAAGTGCATCCCTTCGCGGCGTCTTTATTAATTGTAAAACATACGTTTTCCTATACCATAATGTATATATTGGAATAACCCATGCTAGGAAAGCGAGTGGCCGTAAATGAAGCTCGTGTACCATGGATGTTACATATACGTATAATGAGCGCATGTATCAAACGACAAGCGGTCGCGAAGAATCGAGAATGTCCTAGCGTGAAATACTCGCGCCTCTTCTTCTGCCTCTGATTGGCTCGCTAGGTCAGCGTGTTGTAACTCGTACGGTTCCTGCACGCTGAGAGCCGAGGACGACGCGCCAGAATGCCCCCCCCCCCCCACCACCGTTCGCGAAGGCTCTCAGCTCACGCGATCAGTGAATCAGTCTAATTTGACCAACTTCCGAGGTCAGTGCACGTCCGTGTTTATGTGAGCCTTCATAAGCTGGTAAGTACAAATGTATTTTCTATTTGGAAAAATTTATCACGATGATTCAATACAGACGAAAATGACAATACAGGCGTAAATAACCTGACAATAAAAAGAAGAAACAAATACTTTGTGATTGCGTCGTACTTGCTTTTGAACGTCGCCGAAAGGATGTAGGCACAATAGAATTGCTTGTAGATAATGCTATAAGAAGCATGTCTATGGTATGGAATATATACTGATTGCAAATAGAAGCCGCAGATATTTATTGTTAGCTTCATTCTTACTTGTGCAGGCATCGTTTTTCTTTTATAAGGTTATCCAGTGAAATAGATCGCTAACACATACGTATCATGTACGAATGAACGATCATTTAGTGGCTGCATCTTTTCCCAATAAACACACAGTGGTTGAAATGATATATAATAGACCTGTCAAGACACGTTGAGAGAACGTTGAAATGGCACATAAAGATTATTCTACCTAGAATACAGGTGTTAAATACTATGTATTTTCAGGTATTTGACGGATTAGCAGTGATATCGAGGAAGTGAATGCTCCAGCTGCGGTCGAATAATAATTAAAACTTATGCGTACTGCGTACCTAGACAACGCTTTCTATAGCGTCTGTGTTCTTTTTTGAAATAATGTGCCAATACTTTTTATTATTTTACTTTGTCAGGATTGTGATTTTTTACCTAGTCCCGAGATGAAAGTTAACAATTTTCCTCGTTAGGGTATAATCATTGTATGATTATTTTGTTTCATGTTTTATTTGTTATCAAACCTCTTGTATCGGATATAAGTTTTTGTTTGTTCATGTTTACTCAATTTTACTATTTGCTATACTTCTATACTCTTGTGAGTACATCTGTACAATTGAGGTATGCGTATATGTAAAAGACTGTATGTTTATTTATACATCCCAGTCAACATTCACACAGTTACATCGTTGGCATAATAAAATGTCCGCATCAACGATACAGACAAACTGGTATATAAAAAACTACTGTCATGTTTCGGATACATTGTTAAAGCGGATATTTCGATACGTGTGCAATGTAACTATTGTCATTGTTGCCTTGGATGAAAGTACCTTATAATAAATATATATCATGTTTCGCAAAGGTGTGTGCTTTATCTCATTTAGTTGTCCTGTATTTCTCATAAGAATACATAGGTGTGGATGTAAAATAATTAATATCATTTAATCGGTGCAAGTTACCATTACTGAAATAGCTAAGAATGTGAGCGTTGCTGTATCATCTAACCCCTGAGATAAGTCCATATTGACCATACAAGAAGCTTTTAACAGCTTGTGTATTAATATAGTACATGAAAAATTATACCGAAAACATATTCTCAAGTTGGTTGTTACACGTTTATCGGAACCGCGTGATATTCGATTAAGTGTATTCAATTAAACGTATAATAATTGTTTACGGATATCGTTTTTACGTTAAATCAACACACATTAAGTACGTGTATTATTATAAAAAAAATTTTCCAATGAACACGCTTATTAAACGTGTTTGAACCACGAAAAATGGTGGCTATAACAGGTATATATTAAACGTCTACGTTAACATTTAAATTGCGTTCTTTCATACTTGTTTCATTACGTTTCTGAAAACCGTAATTTCGACGTTTACTTCAACCGTGGAATATCCAGATCATAATCACTAACAGAAAACGTTGATGAGCGCAGTAGAAAAAACCTATATCAGGGCGGACATTTTTCACGAGAAAAAACGTATGTGCTGAACGATTATTCAACTATATACAACGTTATTTTTCGACGAATTTCTTACGATTTATTTACCAGCAATGTTTATTGGGTTGTGTCTCAATCCTGCGTTTTAATTTCCTTCGTTCTACTACTTCCAAAGCAGAGGGATTCCTTTGGCAACAATATCCGGCGAACGCCGAAATATAGGTGGGTATATTATATTTCCACAGCAAGAGTAGAATAGACAAGACGGATATCGTTCCAGAAACGGCAGCTATTGATGGGATCCCTATACCTTTGAAGTTAGCCCATGTATTGTTTACCCGAAGGGTCGCTTCGTTATTCGCGAGGACACTCTCAAGGTCTCAAATGGCTTGTCCTTGATCCTTGAGGGTATCCAAGTTAATCACGTGATGCAATACAATTTCCCGGCCCGTTACAAATTTGTTTAGCGGGGAAATGGTATCTGCATGTATTTCTGTTAATTGAGAAGTCATATGTTCTACGATTAATTTGACTCGCGTTTTCAAAGTTTGAAGTTCGCAGCTCTGATTCGTGGTTATCAGGGATGGCTTGGTGATTTGAATAATAAAAGTCTGCATTGAAGCGCATGTTATGGTTACCTCAATTGGCTTCGAAGGTAAGATTATTTGCGATCCCTGCGTTCTTATGTAAGCAATATCTGTGACGAGAAAACGACTCAGCGTGCATCCTCGTGGTATGGGATCAGTTATTTTCTCACAAAGTTCAATAGTATCGTTGCGATGTCCCACATCGCGGTAATCACCAATAAAATAATCGGTTATCTGTTTCAGTTGAGAAAATGTGGCTTCTCTTATAAAATTCTTACGTACTAATTTCAAAGCATATGTTGGGTTAAGCGTTACATAAGTGTGATTTATTCTTACGGGTACCGGGGTATTCTGAATTATTACCCAAGGTTCCTTTTCTAAGTAAGGCACTGTGAGTATATAAATAAGTTTGCCTTTATCTGTGGTTATAGTTAAATCACTTATTTTAATGAACTTCTCGTAATTTTCCTCCTCAATAGGTATTAGTGTCTTTTTGTCATTGGCGTCGAAAGCTTGAAGAGCTGTCATAAGCTCCTTTGGAGTAAAAAGGGTGTTATCGATGATACCATGCCTTCCTAATTGCACGGCAGTCATTACCAGGTCGATTAGTCGTTGCAGTTCCTTAATTTCGAATAAACTTAGAGTTATAGCTTCCATGTATTCCTGATAAGCAAGCGTTTCGTTACCTTTTATTTTTAATGATTCTAATTGTCCCCATACAGTTTCCAAAGAGTGTTTAAGTTTGAGCTGATTTGTATTCAAGATATTAATTTGGACTTGATTTATGTGCAAGGACTTGGTTACAACAAGATTTAGAGTGTCCGTTACATTTTTTAGTGAGGCTAGATTCCCATTAATTATTTCCAAATCATCCGCGTCAACAGTTCCATAGATTGATTTTTGGATTGTTCCTAAAAAGTTAAACATTCCTCTTTTCGGTCTGATGTTTGGCGTGAGATAAGGTTTCCTTAGGGGATACATTTCATTTGCCAGGCCCGTCAGAAGGACATGTTTTCCAAATACCGCCTCAGCTTCGCGCGAGGCTTCGTAAGTAACGTCGCTCGACGCGAGTGCTTTCGGAGTACTTGTTTTGGTTCCGTGGGATTGAGATTCCCTTAATTTAGAGGGGCGGCGCGTCATTTGAAGAATAGGCGCACCCAAGTCTAAAATGACTTCCAAAATATTCTTGTGTGACGAGGCACGGGCAAATTCTAAATCTAAAGCGTCCAGGGCGGACTGGGCGAGGGATCGCTGACCAGGGTTCCAATGGTCCAGATAGGTATCCCGTATCGTCTGGAGGCCTCCGAGTTTGTCGTGAATGTCGAGTAATGGTTTGGTGAACCCACTTGCGTCAATGGATTGGAATATCTTCCATCTTTCCTGGTACATGTATACTTTGCCCACTTCCTCCTGGAGTAGAGTCCCATTGATAACTGAGACCTCGAAGTAGGCTAGGGACAGACTGCTACACCTATAACAAAAGAAACTAAGACTCTATTCCGTGGAGATCCAATCGTTGCCCTGAACCCGTTTTAGTTTAATTCTAGGGATTGGATCGTTTTCCCTTGGTCCGGTGTCGTATTCGTAGTACGGTTTGGTATTATTCAGATGGGTCTTCCAATAAGACGCTGTGGAATCATCCGCGGTTTTCTTGTAAGTGATATTTCCTTTTTGTTCGTTGATCTCGACGACGACGAATGGTCCATTCCAAATCCTTTCCAAGGCGTTCTGTCGCGTATGGTTCTTGATCATTACTTTATCTCCCACTTGATATAAAGGAGTTTGTCGTCGTGTTCCTTGGTCCACTTGTTTTTGGTTTTTCTCTCTGGATTTGGTAAGCCAGACCAGAGCTTTCTCGAACCGTTCCTCCCATTTTCGTATCCACAACATTTTCTTACTAATCACGGTTTCCAATCGGTTTTCGCGGAAACCGTCAGGATTGTTGGCTTCGTGACAGAACATGAGGTTGTGAGGCGTTTCACCTGTTGATTGATGAACGGAAGTGTTATAGGCACGTGCCATTTCTATTAAAACCTTGTCCCAAGTGTGTATTCTCTCTTTGCAGGCAGTTCGAATATAGTCTTTCAAGACACTATGCATTCGTTCTATAGAGCCGTTCGACTGCGGGTGATATGCAGTTGTGGTGATATGTTTGATATTATAGTGTTCGAGAAAGGAATCGGTCAGCTCGTTACAAAACTCCTTTCCCATGTCCGTCAGGATTACTTTGGGGCACCCGAAGTTACCTATCCAGTACTCTGATAGAGCCTTGATAACTTCTGTCGCGGTTTTGTTCGTAAGCGGGGCACATTTAATGAATTTAGTTATTGAATCCTGCATCGTCAGGATATATCGGTGTTTATTCCAAGATTCGACCAGAGGTCCGACGATATCTATTGAAATTTGATCGTTAGGTTTTTCAGCAAAGGTTTCGAAAAGAATGGCGGGTGATTTCATTTGTATCCTTTCCTTTTTATACATCTGACACGTGGGGCATGCCTGGATAAAGGAATTGATATCATTCTCCATACGTGACCATACGGCCGTTTCTTTTACTCGGTCAATTGTTTTTGCTAGGCCGAAGTGTCCATTGATGTCGTTGTGAGCGCTGGCCATGATTTCTTTCTGTTGCTGTTTGTTAGGCACATCCTTTCCTGTCAAGCAAAATGATATGTCTGCACCTGAATCCTGACGTATCCTCTTGAGATCTTCAATGATCGAATTGGTTTCTTCTTTGGTGGTTTTCTTAGGGTCAATCCAGAAGTATATCTTTTCGTACCTTTTCGGATGAATGTAGTTTCTGAGTTTCTCACGTCTATCAGTCTGATTCTTTGGTATAATCAGGGTGTTGTCAGAGGCATCCTTTTCTTCTAGGGTAATCTTCACCCATTTGCCGTCCTCCCCTTTTCGATTTCGGTTGGGAACGAGTTTGATGTGAGATTTTGTTCTGCCTGTTGTGAGTGACAATCTCTCGATGTCAATGTGGCGTGCGGCAATATGGTGGACCCACTTGGGATTCCTATCAATGGGTGTGATTTCGTATAGTCCCTTTTCCAATTCGGTGAGTTTTCCGAAGATCTCTTCCTTTGTGCGAAAGACTCTAGATAACTCATCCGCTACTACGTTACTTTTTCCCGAAACATGTTCTTTCAGGAATGAGTATTCCTCCAATCTTAGTCTCCAACGCAGCAGGCGTTGACTGGGGTCTACGCAATTTTTCAGCCATACTAGTGCACGATGATCGGTGCGGATGATGAAGGGTTTATCTGGTGTATTGAGCAAATATACTCTTAGTCTCTTGACGGCCCACACAACAGCAAGCATCTCCTTCTCCGTCGTGCTGTAATTCCTTTCCGCATCATTCAGGGTTCGAGATAAGAAATATATGGGGTGGCCGTCTTGAGATAGTACCGCTCCAATTCCATCGTTTGACGCGTCGGTGGTTACGACGTATTGTTTAGCTGGGTCTGATCTCACAAGTATCGGTGGTGTGACCAACTTTTCTTTCAGGGTTTCGAAGGCTTCTTGGCAGGCTGCTGACCAAACCCATGGGGTGTCCTTTCTTGTTAACCTTGTTAATGGTTTCGCTAACATTGAATAGTTTTGTATGAACTTTCGGTAATACCCCGTCAAACCAAGGAAGGATCGAATCGTCTTAACGTTCACTGGAACGGGTAATTGTTGTATCGCTCTGGTCTTTTCCGGATCTGGTTTGCTTCCTTCGTCAGTGATGACATATCCGAGGTATCTCACTTCAGTTTTCATGAAGGCGCACTTCTCTGGCTGGAGTTTCAAGTTACATTGTCTTAGACGCTGAAATACGGTTCTTACATTTCGATGGTGTTCTTCCTCCGTTTCACCAAAAATTATTACGTCATCAATGTAGACGCAACAGATCTTCTGATTCAATCCTCTCAGCGCATCGTTCATCATGCGTTGGAAGGTCGCAGGAGCGTTCTGTAATCCGAAAGGCATTCGTTGGTATTCGAAATGCCCGTCGGGGGTTGAGAAGGCAGTATATTTCTTGGAGTCAGTAGCCATGTTGATCTGGTGGAAACCTGCGGCCATGTCGACAGTAGTAAAGAACTTGGCCCTTCCCATGTGATCGAGTAAATCCTCGATTATTGGTATCGGATAAGAATCCTGAACGGTAAGTTCATTAATCTTCCTGAAATCGATCACAATTCTATACTTGGGCTTTCCGTCGGGGCCCGGTTTTTTGGGTACAACCCAAACTGGCGAGTTGTATGGCGACTCGGATTCCGTTATTATTCCTTGTTTCAACATTTTCTCTACTCCCTCTTTTACAACCTGCTGGTGCAGCTGTGGAGCACGGAAACTTTTCACATTTACAATGCGTTGAGGATCTGACAACTCGATGCGATGTTCAGCCATTGAAGTTCCATTGACCATGTCTTCCTCCTGTAAGGCAAAGATATCGCTGAAATCCTGAAGAATACTCCAAATTTCTTTCTGGTACTCCTCCGGTAGGTGTTTCAAGTCGACAGTATGTTGGAGCGCCTGCTCTCTTTCATCACGTGGTTGTTGCCATACACCCGGGGTTGACATACTCTTCACTCGATGGACTTGGACGTTCTCCAGCCCGAGCTCGATATCTTCGTCTTCAGCGGTGGTGATGATTCCATAAGCCGTACCATGATTGTTCGTGTGTACAATCTGCACCGGGATATTTTCCATAGGCATTCCGTCTTTATAGACCATGCGTAACATGAGATCGAGATTCTTTTCGTCGGTATCGATGGCAATTTTGTTCACCGAATTTGGTTTAAATCGAATTTTTCGGTCGCTACTAAGGTGGTGTATCTTATTCTTCAGGGTGAGCGTCGAGGCATTCAACTGGAAATTTCGCCTCCTCATAAACGGGTTTCCCATGATTCCATCTTCTTCGTCAGGCAGATAATCGTCTGGTATAATGACGAATTCGTCCTTTAGCCCCATGTGAGTTAGTACAGCAATTTCATTCGCGGAATTTAGCGCTTTGCCAGTCTTAAAGGAAATTTTGCGTTTGATAATTGGACAAATTTGTTTATCCGATGGATAAATAACCTTCCGTTTATGAGGTTTATTGATGCACCTGTATCGACCATAAGGGCTACTCCTTGCTTTGTTTCTCCAAATTTTATTACAGCACACTGTAGTAACCCCTGTGAAACTGAACATACGCGGGCTCCTGTTGGCACTTGTCCTCTAGTTCGTCCTCCTGTCCCTCTATTTCCTCTTCCTCTGACTGGAGTTCCTCTGACGTGCAATTGACTTGGTCGTTGGGCGGTTTGTCTTTGAGGCTGGCGTTTTGAAAATTTGCGTCTCGCTTATTGCCGTTAGTATTACGGCGTTGGTCGTTCTGTGGTCGGCGCGGAGCGTAGCAGTTCCGGCTGTAGTGTCCTCTGGTTCCGCAATTATGACATACTGCTTGTTGTTCATGGGCGGTCCGATGTGTGTTACAGGTGTGGTATTCACATCTCTGGAGTTCTTTATCTTTATCTTGTTCCGCTTCCTCGTGGTGGTGGACAGACGCTGGTGGTCGAGGAGTTGACCTTTGCGAGTTCGTCGAGGTTCTTTGTTGTACTTGGAATCTTCGCGTATCTGATGCGCTGCCTGGCCCGTAAATTTGGGACTTGTTCCAAAACGTGGGTTTCGCGGCTGTGTCGTTACTGTTCATCAGCTGTTGTTGATGCATTCGGAAATTCAATTCCTCGCCTTCGGCTTCTTTCGCGGCCTTCTGGGCTTCTAGTAACTTGAAGTACTGACGGTTTTTGACTTGATGGAATATCCTCGGATTAAGTCCGTACAGATAGTACTGGCACACTCTATTTTCGAGGTCTTGAAGATTAGGATCGATGTTCGCTCGTAGTTGTTGATTCGAGAAGGCAGCTACGAGGTCTTGGTAGATCTGATTGAATTTGAGATTGTAGGCGTCCACAGTGTCGCCCTTTTGGCCTGTTCTGCCAAGCTCCATTTCCAATGTGGTGGCACTTTTCTCGACAATAACGGCTGATCTTATGACTTCGAGTAAAGTTGGGATTGTACGAGGTCTCCTCTGGTTGATGGTCTTCTGAAGAGCTCCTCCTGTCTTCAAGCTGATTACCATGCTCAAAAACGGGAAACGTTGGGTCGGCATAACTACCATATCGGCGGCTTTTACTTGCATGATCCAAGCGTGTACGTCTTCGCCTGCTTTTCCTTCCAGTCTGCAATCAATCATCTTGATGGCTTGAAACGCGGGTAGGAAATCTTGTATCGCATAGGGCTCGTCCGCTGGGCGATTTGGTTCTCCGGGGTATCTTCCGGCAGCATCGGGGCGTAGGCTGACATCATTCAAGTAAGCTTCTGTTCGTGCATACGGGCCTGGGTCTCTTGGATTCCGAGGGGGAAGCATGTCTCGGGGTGGCGCAGTTGCCGGTAGTTGAATTCTTGTTTGGTTTCTTCGCGCGAGTTCCTCAATGTTCCTCATTATCTCTTGCTGTTGGCGTAAAGCTTCGGGATCGCTCAGCAACTGGGACATACTGAACGTCACAGTGTCTGGACGACGATGTGGTAAAGTAGCAGACATTTCCAAGGCTCTTCGAAGGTCATCCTCTTCTTGCTGTTCTAGACGACGACGCGAGACGTTGTTACGGGTATTGCTACCAGTACCTCGCGGGATTTCGTAATCCGTCGGACCATTAGGCCACTGTGGACTAGGCCTTGGTGTAAGGCGTACGTTCGGCATCCGTGATAAACGTCGGCTTTCCTCGAGAATGCGTTGCAGTGTCGAATCCGTATCCGACAAGATATCATGGTTCACATTGGCTCGCGCGGTGGAGAATCGGTCGTTTTCTAATGAGCGATTTTGGTGAAGGATCGGTATTGGTATCGCATTTATACCTTGATGGTCCGAGTCTGAATTGGCTGGGGAGCCCACCTCATTGATGCGCGGTGTCGGTGGCAGCAATCGGTTTTGAGCGAGCCCGTATAATGCCGAGTAACGTGGTGGGTTTGTTATGGTTGAGGGAGCCATCTGAGTAGGACCTTCCACCTCTGATTCAACGAGACGCGCGGTATCTAGTTGAATTCGCGGTATCGCTCCGGTATGGTTTCCGGGCGGTCTCAAAATATTAGAAACATTCGGATCATCGCTAGTTGTTAAGCGATAATAGTTATTGATTGCTTCTCGATTGGTATTACTATTTGTAAGAGCTTCCTCTTGACGGTTTTCTTCGGTTAATTGGTTATTCGGTTGTTGCATTTCCTGAAACATTTGGTTGGTGACGCTTTCAAGCGTGTCTTCGGGACGCGGAACTGTTTCAGAGTTTCGATTTATTTCTACATTATTGCGACGAATGAAGTCGTGTTCACGGCGTTCTTGATTTCTCAATTGAATAAAACGGGTAACCTCTTCTATAGGCAAATCTTCGCGGCGAGCAAGTTGACGCGCATTTAACCTCTCTCCGTTTAATTGCTCTAGACCAAGACGGTATCTGCCCATTGCCGTTAAATCATTACGTTCGGTGGCTTCTTGTAGCCTATTCACAAGCTGAGTCATTTGGTTCGTCAAATCCCAAAATCTCTCCTCAAACCGGGACTCAGAAGTGACGGATTGTCCATCTTCTGCAGTCCCAACAATAGTGGGAGGTACTGCCGATCTCCGGTCATTGTTTTCGTTCACGTCCATTGTGAATTTATTTTTTTAAATTTTCCTTGAGTCAAGCTTTGACTTTATTTATTTGAATGATTCAAGTTTGACCATCAAATTCTTAGTTTCGATCACGATTTGTCCTTCGATAAGCTTATGGTGACTCGAGTAAGTAACAAAATGCTTGTACTTACGCTAGGAGTAGCCAAATTGAGGTGTGAAGCATCACACTCGAAGATCGTGGTAGCCGTCGGTACGAGGCTTCGATGTCCTGAAGTCTCTGACAGGCACCGGGGGCAAGAATATAAGAGCGGTTCGAGTCCGAGTGTCCTTATTCTCACTTCACTTCACTTAGACGGTTTAAACGCGAAGTTTATTGTATCTAAGGAGTGCAGAATTTTATACTTGCTTCCTTTCCAATAAATACACAAGTTTACTATGGGAATTGTCCAGTGTAGAATCAGGCGGTCTACACTCAGTCCCTGGTTATCAAGCGGTCTACACGCAGTCCTTGATTGTCTACGCAAGGCGGCCTTTCACTCTATCCCTTGCTAGGTACAATTCGTAATAATTACTTATAAACGCGTAGCCGAAGGTTCGCGCGTGAATTTATTGGGCTTATGCACTCACTTCCAAAGTTCGTCACTATGATCCGGCCGTTTGATACGCGCGCCGCGTTCGTTGGTTTAAACCGGATCCTGGCAGGATCGCCAAATTTGTCATGCAAATATTGCGCAACGATTATATATGTATTTATATGTTTATTCAAACAGAGAAATTGAATGGTAATTGATAATAACAAATGGTAAAAGGAAGTGTTAACGTTATATTATATTAAATTAGACGTGCGTTACGCCTGGAAGCAGTATTGAGACTGCTCACACGGCCTCTCGCCGGGCTCGGCGACAGTGCATATGAAGTGCATAATCGCGTAATTTGAGCACTGCTGCCGATGAGAAAGCCAAGCGCATAAGGCGGGCTACGCTGCATGATAAATTTTGCACTCATCTAAATGATCCCCGGCATATTCCTACGAGAGGATATAAACTGTTACATTTAACTAGAAATGTTCTAGTTCCATCACAACGGGAAGCTTGGTAGGTTGTTTCTCAAACCGCATCTCGGACATGACTGATCGGATTTGCTATAAATACCCCGTTTTAAGGGGTAAGGCCACTGTAACGGTCAAAAAAAAAAGGTTTTTTCACGAATTTTTTGCTTCCAAAATTGAGGGTAATTGAGAAAAACTTTTAAGGGTGTTATCGGGCATACATTAAACTTTATTATCAAATTTTGTTATAGCAAAAAAAAAACAAAATGGCGGTTCCACAGCTATCTTCCCGGGGCATGTTTTGCTTGCAGGGCTCCGCGGCACGCAGCACCACTGGTGCACTTTTGAATCTAGAACAAAAAAAAAAAGAACCATCAATCTAGAGGGTTATAGCTAGAGAACGTCGATCGGATTTTGAAAAGTATCAATTTTTGTGGATTTGGCGTGCGCTTGAAAGAAAAATTGATTTGTGACGAAAAAACGGCTCCTTTTTTGTTAATAAAAAATCAATAAATAAAGTTATTGAAAATCTCGATCGACATTCTCAAGATAATGTTAATGTTCACATCTGGTCAAAATTTCAAGTAAAAAAAATAAAAAATTGTTCGAGTGATGCTGCGTGCCATTTTGAAAAACCGTGTTTCAAGAAAAACGCATCAAAAGTTTTGCGAATAGTTTTTTATGGGAAAAAATAAAAAAAAGAAGGTAAAAAAATTTTTTACCGTTAGTCTGCAATCCCAGCACCATACATTTGTCCTTCGATGGCCAAATTTTCGTCTTCTTCCTCTTTCCTGGTGGATTTTTGGAGCGCGCGCGCACTTTTTGCCGCGTCGCTCAGAGATGTCTCCGCGTGCGTAATGCGTTTGGCGTCGGCTTCGATGCAGACATGATATAACTGTACACAAATTTCCATCTCCAATATCTTGAATATTTGCAAGACGTTGGTAAGGCCGCCATTGAATGTGCAAACAGCGATATCCGTCGCGATATCTCGGACAGTTTTTCCGGTAAAAGATGATTTGGGGGCCAAAAAAAAATTTTTCTCGCACGGGACCTTTTTTTCCTTATTCTAGAGGGTTCAAACTGTTTTTGAAGCCAATAAAAAAATCGATTTCTCAGAAAATTTACAGTGGCCTTACCCCTTAAAGCACTTTTCTTCAGTCAACGCACGAACATGATCGCGGACAAAGGTAAACGAAGCAGCAGCAGGCGGCAACATCGTGGCAAGGGTCTGGTGAATAAATTCAACAACAGCCTTCCAGTCGAATTGCATGTACCTGGTTATCAGTACTGTGGGCCTCGTACAAAATTAACAAAGCGACCTGCGCGGGGTGATCTGGGAATCAATCCTCTCGACACAGCTTGCAAGGACCACGACATTGCTTACTCGCAGAATAGTGAAAATCTTGAAGTTAGAAACGAGGCTGATAGGGTGTTGGCTGAGAAAGCTTGGAAACGGGTTCTCGCAAAGGACGCAAATTTGGGTGAGAAGGCAGCCGCTTGGACAATAGCTAATACAATAAAAGTGAAATCAAAACTCGGAATGGGAATTCGAAAGTCAAAAAATGTGACCTTGAGAAAAATTATAGATGCTGCGAAACGTTCTATGGTTACAAGCAACGATGCAAAAGTAGCTATCGAATCTGCGCTGAAGGGAGCTGAGAACGCCGTTAAAAAAGCAGGTGGTAAATGTCGAGTGCGAACACCTCGCGTCCTACCGGTACCTTCAAAAGTCGGTGGTTTTCTACCGTTTCTGATTCCTATTTTCGCTGGACTTGGTGCTACAGGCGTGTTAGCCGGTGGTGCGGCAGGTATAGCAAAAGCTGTGAACGATGCGAGCGCGGCTAAACGAGAATTGGAGGAAAGCAAACAACACAACAAAACTATGGAAACTATCGCGTTGGGCAAAGGGCTTTATATGAAACCGTACAAAACAGGTCTTGGTCTCCGTCTTTCAAAAAACTAGATTCGATGCTACCACGTCGAGCGTTGACTGATTGGGACTTGTTGAAATATGCAAAAATCTTTGAGGTTCCGCATTTCCGCGGTGTTTCCATGCGCAACGAAATGCCCGAAAACGGCCCACGAAAAAACGAGTCAGCTATAATCAACCTTGACGACAAAGACGGTCCGGGAACACACTAGGCTGCATACAAGAAACGCGACAATAATATCGATCACTTTGACAGTTTCGGCAACCTTCAACCACCCTCAGACCTCATAAAATACCTCGGCGTTGGTAGCGTCAAATACAATCATGAAAGGTACCATGATTATGATACATTTACGCATTACAAGATTCACGCTCACAAATCTTACGCCTCGTCAACTTTCAACAACGGCGATGAAATTCGAATCACCGTTCAGCATCAGGATTTATGCATATTACCCAGCAAAAGTTCGGTACATATCCACGGACGACTCCTCAAACCTGATGGTACAGCTACTGTGAACACACAGCTCGTAAACAACGCGATTTGTCATCTGTTTGAAGAAATTCGCTATGAAATTAACGCAGTTTAGGTTGATAGAAGCAAGTACGTTGGCTTGACAAGTCTTATGAGGGGTTACGCTTCCCTGCACCCTGGTCAGACTTGGCTGATAGAGAACGCTGGATGGCTTGATGTAGAAGAGAAGAAAAAATTAACCAATGCCGAGGGTAATTTTGACGTACTGATACCGCTCAGCATGATATTGGGTTTCGCTGAAGACTACCGCAAGATCGTTGTCAACGCTAAACATGAGTTGATTTCGACGAGATCAAAAACTGACGTCAACGCAATCATGCAGACTCAAGAGGAGGAATTCAAAATCACGATCAATGCAGTGGAATGGCTAATACCGTATTTGAAACTCGCGGATCAGAAAAAAGTTGACCTACTAAATTTCATTCAGAGAGATCCGCCTATTTCGATGAGCTTCCGCAGTTGGGAATTGTACGAATATCCCTTACTTCCGACAACATCGAAACACGTTTGGACTTTCACAGTTGGTTTTCACAACTTCCACTCAGCTTGAAAAACCTCGGTATGTCATTTTGGGTTTCCAAACAAGTAGAAAGAACAAGACCGCCAAGAACGCAAGTCATTTCGATCATTGCAATATCGTGGACGTCAAGCTATTTTTAAACTCTCAATCTTATCCGTACGGTAACCTGAACCTCAACATAAGTCGTAATCTATACGCGCTCCTGTACAAGATGTACGCAAACTTCCAAGCTACCTACTACGACAAGAACCCTGAGCCGTTGCTGACAAAGAGTGAATTCCTTTGAGACGTCCCGTTATTCGTTATCGACTGTTCAAAACAAAACGAATCTTTGAAGTACGGACCTGTCGACATCCGTCTTGAATTTGAAGCTGAAGCCAACTTTCCCGCTGAAACATCGGCGTACTGCTTGATTGTTCACGATCGTATTGTCGAATACAACCCGCTCAGTGGTGGGGTGAAAAAGTTGGTATAAAAGCTGACCCGTTCCCACCATCTCGCACAGTTCAAAGATGGAGCTTATCGTTAACATACAAGGCTTTCGTAGACCTTTCAACAATACCTTCACATTGAAAGAATTGGCTGTAATTTCAATGTACTTTGAAGCATCTTCATCAGTGTTTTTCTTCAAGCCACCTTACGAATGGGATTTACTGGACGTCAAATACAAAAGCCAAAATTCTTGGTTAGAACGCGATTTTCACGGTTTACCTTGGAGCTGTGGAACCATACCGTTTGAGGAAGTTGAGTAGACCATTGAAGACAGGCTGTGCAAAGCTGAAACCGTGTACGCAAAAGGAGAAGAAAAACGAGATTGGTTGCTCAAAATTGTCCCGAAAGTTCAAATCATTAATATGCTGGACTTTGACTGTCCGTTGCTTCAAACCTTGCAAAAAACTTCAGCTGTGTCTCTAAGATGCGACATTCATACAATACCCAACGCAATCTGTGCAGCACAAAACGTTTGTATACTTTAAAATTGGCTACAAAATCATCATACTGTTCGGATGGCGAGGGTGTACGATTTGTGTTACTGCGCAGAAGCGTCTACAAGAACGGTCCCGCATTCCTGGCGAATAAATCACCCTGGTTATGATACTGTTAAATAGAATTATTGTACTATCGTTGTGAAGTAATTGTCAACCGTACTCTAAAAATTGTACTCAATAAAACTGTTTTTTAAAGAATATTCACGAAATAATTTTACACCTTCACCTTCACCTTAGCTCTTGAGAGAGAATTTTTTTCAATACAAAGCTTATGTAAGATTCGACCTTGTTCTACATCCTTGACCAAGCTGTACTCAAACCGAGTTATGTTTTCCATTCCTAGAGCGATAGTAACCCAACACCGCAGATCCTTGGCTCTGAATATACAGGGTGTCCCTAAATTGAGGGACACGGACCAGCCAGCGTGATACCTGACTGAAATGCAACCGAGAATTTCTTTACCGGAAGCTCGTCCGATGCATAGTTTTTGAATTATAAGCGATAGCGTTAGGCCAATCAGAGTGCACCATATCATCTGGATTTGCCGCCACGGAAATTGCTGTTTTGTTCGTCTGGGTGAATTATTATTATTTGTTTACGAATTAAATATCGGCACCTCCCCTCTCTCCCTGTTGTACCCCTTCTCGAGCGCTGACCTCGGTATTGTTGCCGCGGCACACGCTGCCGGCCGCATGTTGCGTGCCAGCCGGTATCCACGGCGGCGCCCTCTCTGCGCTCTACCTGACCAGCGTGCAGTTACCATAAGAAAGCCCTACGTACTCTTACCGATAGTCGTAGATTATTACCAACGCACATAGTTACCATCACAACGTCCAAATTCTTATATCGACAGTTCTCATACGCTAGATTAACCGTTATTTCATCAGTCAAATTCATAACATACATGTTATATATATATTTTTTCCCATTCAACCGTAATAACCCAAAATAATAAACCTGCAACAGTTAAGATAACCAAAAAGACAAAACACCGGAAACGTGGGAAGAGAAATCACGGATAGCTCACCGAGAAAGAAACCCCTATTCCCAGAATTCAGGATAGCGCCCTTATTTTAACGATAACAAGACCAATCAGCGCTTCGCCGCTTGCTTCTCTAAACCAACCACTTCGCGCCAATCCACCACCGAGATCCCACGCACGAACCAGAAACCTCACCCCCAATTATTTCATCATCCTCAACCAATCATCCGAGACCCGCGAGAAACCGCGACTCCTTTTGAACTCCTCCTACTTCCCTCTAAGTCAACCTTCCCAAAAACAGAATAATAAGAAGAACTTCAGACATCATAGAGAACAGATCAGATCTCCACCGAAATCCTAGAATAAAATCATTATAAGTCATTCAGAACCTTCGAGACTTGTTATCAGTTTGTCACTGCGATAGTGATTAACACCAATCTGTACCACGATTGTAAACCTACCATCGTGAACCAGAAGGAGACCGTTAATAAATGTGTAATTAACCCAAGTGTTGTCATAAATAATTATTTCAATCACGCATAGTGATGGTTGGCACGAGCCCTACCTAACAAACTCTCAGAATTGTAGGCGAGTTGAACGAGAAGATGTGAGGAGCTGATCAGCGGATTCCCGAGATTTACATACACCAACTACGTAAGTCCGGAGAACAATTTAAATCACGCGGCGAATCAGAGTCGACTCGAAACGTTCCCCTCGGAACGTAACACGCACACCCACGGACGCACACTCGTGTGTGTGAAAATAAGCGAATGCCCAGCTACACAATACTACGGAACACACATCTACGAGTGAAAATAAAAATAAATCTCGAAATAAATCAGCGGATTTAAGATTTAATGTTATAAAACACTTCTAATCATCGATGTGTGCATAAAACTAGAGATTTTAGATGATTGATATGCCGTTAGGGTTCATAATTAGTCATTCAATCAATCTGAATTATGCTTTCCGAACATTTTTTGTGTCTTTGCAACATAACTTTTCCACTAGTTTGAAATTCATCATTGACATCCGATTTTTCAATAATGCGAGGGAAAAACAACTCGCTGAATTGACGTGTCAATAGGTTTGTAAATCAATTACGATTCACCTGAGTTAACACAAAATAACTGAATAAATGAGAATTCACTGAATCACTAAAATTGATAACTGAAATCATGAGAATTATTTGAGATATAACTGAATTACGAAGAGCTGTAATAAGTCAAGTTACTTTGAATAACTTTAGATTCGAGCCAAAATTTTATGTTTAGAGAGAAAAATAATTAAATTAAAATAAAAAAGTAATTTTAAATCAAGAAGAAGGAAATTCCCAAATACCTGAATTCAAATGAAGCAATTTCAATTTAATAAATCGATCTGAATTTGAGGAAAATAATTATTATTATTTGGAATAGAAAAATGAAGTCGAATTACATGAATGAATTCAATTAATTCAACTCAAAAAAATATGGTGTCATTCAAATTCCCAGTTATTTCCTCGTCGATTCAATGTGGGTCTGGAGCCGCTTGTTTACTCACACGAACGATGCAATACAGTATCGATGTATGTGATTTAAGTATCAATTACTCAAAATTTATCAAACTTAAAAATATTTTGCATAAGACTATGAATTATCGAAATATCTCTTCTGATATTAAGACTACACGCAGAAATTTACCAAATTGATTAATTTTTACAATTTAATCGAGCCGTGTCCGATTATTTTGTTGAAATCGATTAATCGATACATCGATTATTCTCAGATAAGTGGCCATCACTAGCATTGATCTCAACAGTTTCAACGTTACTTGCCACTCCAGACCCACATTGAATGGACGAGGAAATAACTGGGAATTTGAATGACACCATATTCTTTAGAGTTGAATTGATAGAATTTATTCATGTAATTCGACTTCATTTTTCTATTCCAAATAATAATAATTATTTTTCCTCAAATTCAGATAGATTTATTAAATTGAAATTGCTTCATTTGAATTCAGGTATTTGGGAATTTCCTTCTTCTCGATTTAAAATTACTTTTTTATTTGAATTTAATTATTTTTCTCTTCAAACACAAAATTTTGGCACGAATCTAAAGTAATTCAAAGTAACTTGACTTATTACAACTCTTCCTAATTCAGTTATATCTCAAATTGTTCTCATGATTTCAGTTATCATTTTTAGTGAACTAGTAAATTCTCATTTATTCAGTTATCTTGTGTTAACTCAGGTGAATTGTAATTGATTTACAAACCTATTGACACGTCAATTCAGCGAGTTGTTGTTCCCACGCATTATTGAAAAATCGGATGTGAATGATGAATTTAAAACTAGTGGAAAAGTTATGTTGCAAAGACACAAAAAATGTTCGGAAAGCATAATTCAGATCGATTGAATGACTAATGATGAACCCTAACGGCATATCAATCATCTAAAATCTCTAGTTTGATGCGTATATCGATGATTGGAAGTGTTTTATAACATTAAATCTTAAATCCGCTGATTTATTTGGAAATTTATTTTTATTTTTACTCGTAGATGTGTGTTTCGTAGTATTGTGTAGCTGGGCATTCGCTTATTTTCACACACACGAGTGTGCGTCCGTGGGTGTGCGGCCGGCAGCGTGTGCCGCGGCAACAATACCGAGGTCAGCGCTCGAGAAGGGGTACAACAGCGAGTGAGGGGAGGTGCCGATATTTACTTTGTAACCGAATAATAATAATTCACCCAGACGAACAAAACAGCAATTTCCGTGGCGGCAAATCCAGATGAAATGGTGCACTCTGATTGGCCTAACGCTATCGCTTATAATTCAAAAACTATGCGTCGGACGAGCTTCCGGTAAAGAAATTCTCGGTTGCATTTCAGTCAGGTATCACGCCGGCTGGTCCGTGTCCCTCAATTTAGGGACACCCTGTATACTACCGCAGCTATCGGCCGACCTTGCACTCTGGTCTTGTCTGAATCCGTCCAAAATTCATCGTAGAGTTCACATTACAAGACGCAAACGCAGCTCGAAACCGTCCATCGTTGCTTAGTGGTGTTCGGAGTAGCATTTCCTTGGGTTTTAAGACTCAATTCTAGATACAATTACAAGGTACAAAACGTACCTAGGATTAAAGGTATACAAAATGGTTGGGCGACAAGTGAAAAAATATTCATAATTTCAATCTATTTTTTTGTTTCGTTCATTGAACGTAAGACTTACACAGGACATTGGATATTTGAATGTGATACTCAGATTATACGTATACGAATTCAAGTTGACCGTACGGTCCGCCAAGATAGCGTAGATGCAACCGTATCTCCTTACTGGCTGTCGTCACCTTCTGGAACAAATCTTCATCTTCTTGGAGGGCCTTGGTCAGTCGGTTGGGTAGAAAAATCGTGAAAGAGTCATCCAAGTCCAGAACGATTTTGTTACCAAATTTCGTTTTAATCCGACGAACGCCACTGACTCGGTATTCGAAGTATACTTCGAGGTCCGAAAGCTTTTTCAAGGGCAGAAGTGTCTCCAGGCGAGCGACTTCGTTCAATTTTGAAAAGTCCATGATCGTTACCGTCGAGTTGTATGTGCTCAAAATCTCTTGTGAGTTGATCGAGGTCAGATCTGATTTTCAGCAGATATTTTACTTCTCCAATATTCTTTATGAGCAGTTCTAGTCGTTTCTTCAATTCACGTTGTTTTGCCAGAGCACTTCTCATTTGCAAGAAGAACAGCTTTAAACCGGCGATGAAGTTTTCACTTTTCGCTTATATAACGTTCCCCCACCACATAATTTGAAATTTGGTGGAGGGTAAGGAATGTCACGTGGCTGATATCAAATACGTATGTTTGTGTATGCGCGCGCACCTTTTAGCATTCCAAGAGCGATAGTAACCCAACACCGCAGATCCATGGCATTGAATGTACCGCGACTATCGGTCGACTTTGGATATAAAACCGACATCCGAGTATGTAAAAAACAATTCTCAGAACCAATAATTTTGGAATGTCACGTCGTTGATAACGTGGTAATGGAATGTGAGGTGGATGATGTTACACATCAGCGATATCCGAGTGAATAAAAAACAATTCTTCGAACTATTAATTTTGGAATGTTGCGTGGTTGATAACGTGGGAAAGGAATGTAAGGTGGTTGATGTTACACATCAGCAGTCCTACCGTGGGAAAGGAATTTGGAGTGGTTAATGTTACTTATCAGCAGTCCTATCGTGGGAAAAGAATGCGGGACGGTAAAAAAGTTCTCGCCCCCGCTGCGCCTTTTACCGTTGGCAGGCGAGCACTACAGACTTCGACTTTCGGTCGGTAAGATTGTCGGTAAAACAGCACGATTTTGACCTTCGACCGATACAACTGTCGGTAAAGTTGCACGGTTTTGACCTCAAGCCGGTACGGCAGACTGAGACGTCATCGCGGGAAAGGGTTTGAGTCTGGGGTGCGCGGAGCGGCTTTATCGGTAAGTGTCGGTAACAGGAATCTGCGTGTAGAACTCTCGTAGCTATTGGGAAATCTGCCGGGAGCGTGGCTTCTCCTTGCGGCAGAAGCAGTCACTATTCTAAAACGCATTTTTAAATCAGCTTTCGTGTTCTTATGTGAAATCGTGTATTTATCTACAGTTATTAAACTCGAATTTTCAAAAAAAATTCAATAAAATATGAAAATTTCAATACAAGAAATTTGTGAGTTTGCAAATACTCAGCCTAGTCATAAAAATTTTATTGGTGGTGAAGATATACTTGATGCGGGACATCTAATGAAATGTGGCCTACAGCAATCAGATAATAGTTGTGATAATGAGTATAAAACAATTGCATTCTGTCTCCAAACTTCTCGTTTAAAAGATCCACCGCATGAAATTGTGGGTGCAATATCGCAACATTGGCTGCAATGAAAAATAAAATTTAATGTTTATTGTTTTTTATTTTTTCTGACAAATAGTGCACTACAAAAAATTTCATTTCATATTGAT